>NW_027473669.1:0-179935 GCF_050947335.1 Megachile rotundata
GGCTGAATCGTGCGAAAATAAGCATAATTCGTGCAACACGAGCAAAATTGTTCATTGTGGTGTTGAATTGTGCTCAGATAGGATAACTTAACATAACTAGATAGTACAGAGTCGAATTACAGCGGATATGTGCGAATTAGAGGCTGAATCGTGCGAAAATGTGCATAATTCGTTCAAAACGAGCAATATAGTTCATTGTGGTGTTGAATTGTGCTCAGTTACGATAACTTAACATGACTAGATAGTACAGAGTCGAATTACAGCGGATATGTGCGAATTAGAGGCTGAATCGTGCGAAAATGAGCATAATTCGTTCAAAACGATCAAAATTGTTCATTGTGGTGTTGAATTGTGCTCAGTTACGGTAACTTAACATGACTAGATAGTACAGAGTCGAATTACAGCGGATATGTGCGAATTAGAGGCTGAATCGTGCGAAATTGAGCATAATTCGTTCAAAACGATCAAAATTCGTGCAAAACGAGCAAAATTGTTCATTGTGGTGTTGAATTGTGCTCAGATAGGATAACTTAACATAACTAGATAGTACAGAGTCGAATTACAGCGGATATGTGCGAATTAGAGGCTGAATCGTGCGAAAATGAGCATAATTCGTTCAAAACCAGCAAAATTGTTCATTGTGGTGTTGAATTGTGCTCAGATAGGGTAACTTAACATAACTAGATAGTACAGAGTCGAATTACAGCGGATATGTGCGAATTAGAGGCTGAATCGTGCGAAAATGAGCATAATTCGTTCAAAACGAGCAAAATTGTTCATTGTGGTGTTGAATTGTGCTCAGTTACGATAACTTAACATGACTAGATAGTACAGAGTCGAATTACAGCGGATATGTGCGAACTAGAGGCTGAATCGTGCGAAAATGAGCATAATTCGTTCAAAACCAGCAAAATTGTTCATTGTGGTGTTGAATTGTGCTCAGTTACGATAACTTAACATGACTAGATAGTACAGAGTCGAATTACAGCGGATATGTGCGAATTAGAGGCTGAATCGTGCGAAAATGTGCATAATTCGTTCAAAACGAGCAAAATAGTTCATTGTGGTGTTGAATTGTGCTCAGTTACGATAACTTAACATGACTAGATAGTACAGAGTCGAATTACAGCGGATATGTGCGAATTAGAGGCTGAATCGTGCGAAAATGAGCATAATTCGTTCAAAACCAGCAAAATTGTTCATTGTGGTGTTGAATTGTGCTCAGTTACGATAACTTAACATGACTAGATAGTACAGAGTCGAATTACAGCGGATATGTGCGAATTAGAGGCTGAATCGTGCGAAAATGAGCATAATTCGTGCAAAACCAGCAAAATTGTTCATTGTGGTGTTGGATTGTGCTCAGTTACGATAACTTAACATGACTAGATAGTACAGAGTCGAATTACAGCGGATATGTGCGAATTAGAGGCTGAATCGTGCGAAAATGATCATAATTCGTGCAAAACCAGCAAAATTGTTCATTGTGGTGTTGAATTGTGCTCAGTTACGATAATTTAACATGACTAGATAGTACAGAGTCGAATTACAGCGGATATGTGCGAATTAGAGGCTGAATCGTGCGAAAATGAGCATAATTCGTTCAAAACGAGCAAAATTGTTCATTGTGGTGCTGAATTGTGCTCAGTTACGATAACTTAACATGACTAGATAGTACAGAGTCGAATTACAGCGGATATGTGCGAACTAGAGGCTGAATCGTGCGAAAATGAGCATAATTCGTTCAAAACCAGCAAAATTGTTCATTGTGGTGTTGAATTGTGCTCAGTTACGATAACTTAACATGACTAGATAGTACAGAGTCGAATTACAGCGGATATGTGCGAATTAGAGGCTGAATCGTGCGAAAATGAGCATAATTCGTTCAAAACGATCAAAATTCGTGCAAAACGAGCAAAATTGTTCATTGTGGTGTTGAATTGTGCTCAGATAGGATAACTTAACATAACTAGATAGTACAGAGTCGAATTACAGCGGATATGTGCGAATTAGAGGCTGAATCGTGCGAAAATGAGCATAATTCGTTCAAAACCAGCAAAATTGTTCATTGTGGTGTTGAATTGTGCTCAGTTACGATAACTTAACATGACTAGATAGTACAGAGTCGAATTACAGCGGATATGTGCGAATTAGAGGCTGAATCGTGCGAAAATGAGCATAATTCGTGCAACACGAGCAAAATTGTTCATTGTGGTGTTGAATTGTGCTCAGATAGGATAACTTAACATAACTAGATAGCACAGAGTCGAATTACAGCGGATATGTGCGAATTAGAGGCTGAATCGTGCGAAAATGTGCATAATTCGTTCAAAACCAGCAAAATTGTTCATTGTGGTGTTGAATTGTGCTCAATTACGATAATTTAACATGACTAGATAGTACAGAGTCGAATTACAGCGGATATGTGCGAATTAGAGGCTGAATCGTGCGAAAATGAGCATAATTCGTTCAAAACGAGCAAAATTGTTCATTGTGGTGTTGAATTGTGCTCAGTTACGATAACTTAACATGACTAGATAGTACAGAGTCGAATTACAGCGGATATGTGCGAACTAGAGGCTGAATCGTGCGAAAATGAGCATAATTCGTTCAAAACCAGCAAAATTGTTCATTGTGGTGTTGAATTGTGCTCAGTTACGATAACTTAACATGACTAGATAGTACAGAGTCGAATTACAGCGGATATGTGCGAATTAGAGGCTGAATCGTGCGAAAATGTGCATAATTCGTTCAAAACGAGCAAAATAGTTCATTGTGGTGTTGAATTGTGCTCAGTTACGATAACTTAACATGACTAGATAGTACAGAGTCGAATTACAGCGGATATGTGCGAATTAGAGGCTGAATCGTGCGAAAATGAGCATAATTCGTTCAAAACCAGCAAAATTGTTCATTGTGGTGTTGAATTGTGCTCAGTTACGATAACTTAACATGACTAGATAGTACAGAGTCGAATTACAGCGGATATGTGCGAATTAGAGGCTGAATCGTGCGAAAATGAGCATAATTCGTTCAAAACCAGCAAAATTGTTCATTGTGGTGTTGAATTGTGCTCAGATAGGATAACTTAACATAACTAGATAGTACAGAGTCGAATTACAGCGGATATGTGCGAATTAGAGGCTGAATCGTGCGAAAATGAGCATAATTCGTTCAAAACCAGCAAAATTGTTCATTGTGGTGTTGAATTGTGCTCAGTTACGATAACTTAACATGACTAGATAGTACAGAGTCGAATTACAGCGGATATGTGCGAATTAGAGGCTGAATCGTGCGAAAATGAGCATAATTCGTGCAACACGAGCAAAATTGTTCATTGTGGTGTTGAATTGTGCTCAGATAGGATAACTTAACATAACTAGATAGCACAGAGTCGAATTACAGCGGATATGTGCGAATTAGAGGCTGAATCGTGCGAAAATGTGCATAATTCGTTCAAAACGAGCAATATAGTTCATTGTGGTGTTGAATTGTGCTCAGTTACGATAACTTAACATGACTAGATAGTACAGAGTCGAATTACAGCGGATATGTGCGAACTAGAGGCTGAATCGTGCGAAAATGAGCATAATTCGTTCAAAACCAGCAAAATTGTTCATTGTGGTCTTGAATTGTGCTCAGTTACGATAACTTAACATGACTAGATAGTACAGAGTCGAATTACAGCGGATATGTGCGAATTAGAGGCTGAATCGTGCGAAAATGAGCATAATTCGTGCAACACGAGCAAAATTGTTCATTGTGGTGTTGAATTGTGCTCAGTTACGATAACTTAACATGACTAGATAGTACAGAGTCGAATTACAGCGGATATGTGCGAACTAGAGGCTGAATCGTGCGAAAATGAGCATAATTCGTTCAAAACCAGCAAAATTGTTCATTGTGGTGTTGAATTGTGCTCAGTTACGGTAACTTAACATGACTAGATAGTACAGAGTCGAATTACAGCGGATATGTGCGAATTAGAGGCTGAATCGTGCGAAAATGAGCATAATTCGTTCAAAACGATCAAAATTCGTGCAAAACGAGCAAAATTGTTCATTGTGGTGTTGAATTGTGCTAAGATAGGATAACTTAACATAACTAGATAGTACAGAGTCGAATTACAGCGGATATGTGCGAATTAGAGGCTGAATCGTGCGAAAATGAGCATAATTCGTTCAAAACCAGCAAAATTGTTCATTGTCGTGTTGAATTGTGCTCAGATAGGATAACTTAACATAACTAGATAGTACAGAGTCGAATTACAGCGGATATGTGCGAATTAGAGGCTGAATCGTGCGAAAATGAGCATAATTCGTTCAAAACCAGCAAAATTGTTCATTGTGGTGTTGAATTGTGCTCAGTTACGATAACTTAACATGACTAGATAGTACAGAGTCGAATTACAGCGGATATGTGCGAATTAGAGGCTGAATCGTGCGAAAATGTGCATAATTCGTTCAAAACGAGCAAATAGTTCATTGTGGTGTTGAATTGTGCTCAGATAGGATAACTTAACATAACTAGATAGTACAGAGTCGAATTACAGCGGATATGTGCGAATTAGAGCCTGAATCGTGCGAAAATGAGCATAATTCGTTCAAAACCAGCAAAATTGTTCATTGTGGTGTTGAATTGTGCTCAGTTACGATAACTTAACATGACTAGATAGTAGAGAGTCGAATTACAGCGGATATGTGCGAATTAGAGGCTGAATCGTGCGAAAATGAGCATAATTCGTGCAAAACCAGCAAAATTGTTCATTGTGGTGTTGAATTGTGCTCAGTTACGATAATTTAACATGACTAGATAGTACAGAGTCGAATTACAGCGGATATGTGCGAATTAGAGGCTGAATCGTGCGAAAATGAGCATAATTCGTTCAAAACGAGCAAAATTGTTCATTGTGGTGCTGAATTGTGCTCAGTTACGATAACTTAACATGACTAGATAGTACAGAGTCGAATTACAGCGGATATGTGCGAACTAGAGGCTGAATCGTGCGAAAATGAGCATAATTCGTTCAAAACCAGCAAAATTGTTCATTGTGGTGTTGAATTGTGCTCAGATAGGATAACTTAACATAACTAGATAGTACAGAGTCGAATTACAGCGGATATGTGCGAATTAGAGGCTGAATCGTGCGAAATGTGCATAATTCGTTCAAAACGAGCAATATAGTTCATTGTGGTGTTTAATTGTGCTCAGTTACGATAACTTAACATGACTAGATAGTACAGAGTCGAATTACAGCGGATAATGTGCGAATTAGAGGCTGAATCGTGCGAAAATGAGCATAATTCGTTCATCAAAACGATCAAAATTGTTCATTGTGTGTTGAATTGTGCTCAGTTACGGTAACTTAACATGACTAGATAGTACAGAGTCGAATTACAGCGGATATGTGCGAATTAGAGGCTGAATCGTGCGAAAATGAGCATAATTCGTTCAAACGATCAAAATTCGTGCAAAACGAGCAAAATTGTTCATTGTGGTGTTGAATTGTGCTCAGATAGGATAACTTAACATAACTAGATAGTACAGAGTCGAATTACAGCGGATATGTGCGAATTAGAGGCTGAATCGTGCGAAAATGAGCATAATTCGTTCAAAACCAGCAAAATTGTTCATTGTGGTGTTGAATTGTGCTCAGATAGGGTAACTTAACATAACTAGATAGTACAGAGTCGAATTACAGCGGATATGTGCGAATTAGAGGCTGAATCGTGCGAAAATGAGCATAATTCGTTCAAAACGAGCAAAATTGTTCATTGTGGTGTTGAATTGTGCTCAGTTACGATAACTTAACATGACTAGATAGTACAGAGTCGAATTACAGCGGATATGTGCGAACTAGAGGCTGAATCGTGCGAAAATGAGCATAATTCGTTCAAAACCAGCAAAATTGTTCATTGTGGTGTTGAATTGTGCTCAGTTACGATAACTTAACATGACTAGATAGTACAGAGTCGAATTACAGCGGATATGTGCGAATTAGAGGCTGAATCGTGCGAAAATGTGCATAATTCGTTCAAAACGAGCAAAATAGTTCATTGTGGTGTTGAATTGTGCTCAGTTACGATAACTTAACATGACTAGATAGTACAGAGTCGAATTACAGCGGATATGTGCGAATTAGAGGCTGAATCGTGCGAAAATGAGCATAATTCGTTCAAAACCAGCAAAATTGTTCATTGTGGTGTTGAATTGTGCTCAGTTACGATAACTTAACATGACTAGATAGTACAGAGTCGAATTACAGCGGATATGTGCGAATTAGAGGCTGAATCGTGCGAAAATGAGCATAATTCGTTCAAAACCAGCAAAATTGTTCATTGTGGTGTTGAATTGTGCTCAGATAGGATAACTTAACATAACTAGATAGTACAGAGTCGAATTACAGCGGATATGTGCGAATTAGAGCCTGAATCGTGCGAAAATGAGCATAATTCGTTCAAAACCAGCAAAATTGTTCATTGTGGTGTTGAATTGTGCTCAGTTACGATAACTTAACATGACTAGATAGTACAGAGTCGAATTACAGCGGATATGTGCGAATTAGAGGCTGAATCGTGCGAAAATGAGCATAATTCGTGCAAAACCAGCAAAATTGTTCATTGTGGTGTTGGATTGTGCTCAGTTACGATAACTTAACATGACTAGATAGTACAGAGTCGAATTACAGCGGATATGTGCGAATTAGAGGCTGAATCGTGCGAAAATGATCATAATTCGTGCAAAACCAGCAAAATTGTTCATTGTGGTGTTGAATTGTGCTCAGTTACGATAATTTAACATGACTAGATAGTACAGAGTCGAATTACAGCGGATATGTGCGAATTAGAGGCTGAATCGTGCGAAAATGAGCATAATTCGTTCAAAACGAGCAAAATTGTTCATTGTGGTGCTGAATTGTGCTCAGTTACGATAACTTAACATGACTAGATAGTACAGAGTCGAATTACAGCGGATATGTGCGAACTAGAGGCTGAATCGTGCGAAAATGAGCATAATTCGTTCAAAACCAGCAAAATTGTTCATTGTGGTGTTGAATTGTGCTCAGTTACGATAACTTAACATGACTAGATAGTACAGAGTCGAATTACAGCGGATATGTGCGAATTAGAGGCTGAATCGTGCGAAAATGAGCATAATTCGTTCAAAACGATCAAAATTCGTGCAAAACGAGCAAAATTGTTCATTGTGGTGTTGAATTGTGCTCAGATAGGATAACTTAACATAACTAGATAGTACAGAGTCGAATTACAGCGGATATGTGCGAATTAGAGGCTGAATCGTGCGAAAATGAGCATAATTCGTTCAAAACGATCAAAATTGTTCATTGTGGTGTTGAATTGTGCTCAGTTACGGTAACTTAACATGACTAGATAGTACAGAGTCGAATTACAGCGGATATGTGCGAATTACAGGCTGAATCGTGCGAAAATGAGCATAATTCGTTCAAAACGAGCAAAATTGTTCATTGTGGTGTTGAATTGTGCTCAGTTACGATAACTTAACATGACTAGATAGTACAGAGTCGAATTACAGCGGATATGTGCGAACTAGAGGCTGAATCGTGCGAAAATGAGCATAATTCGTTCAAAACCAGCAAAATTGTTCATTGTGGTGTTGAATTGTGCTCAGTTACGATAACTTAACATGACTAGATAGTACAGAGTCGAATTACAGCGGATATGTGCGAATTAGAGGCTGAATCGTGCGAAAATGTGCATAATTCGTTCAAAACGAGCAAAATAGTTCATTGTGGTGTTGAATTGTGCTCAGTTACGATAACTTAACATGACTAGATAGTACAGAGTCGAATTACAGCGGATATGTGCGAATTAGAGGCTGAATCGTGCGAAAATGAGCATAATTCGTTCAAAACCAGCAAAATTGTTCATTGTGGTGTTGAATTGTGCTCAGTTACGATAACTTAACATGACTAGATAGTACAGAGTCGAATTACAGCGGATATGTGCGAATTAGAGGCTGAATCGTGCGAAAATGAGCATAATTCGTTCAAAACCAGCAAAATTGTTCATTGTGGTGTTGAATTGTGCTCAGATAGGATAACTTAACATAACTAGATAGTACAGAGTCGAATTACAGCGGATATGTGCGAATTAGAGCCTGAATCGTGCGAAAATGAGCATAATTCGTTCAAAACCAGCAAAATTGTTCATTGTGGTGTTGAATTGTGCTCAGTTACGATAACTTAACATGACTAGATAGTACAGAGTCGAATTACAGCGGATATGTGCGAATTAGAGGCTGAATCGTGCGAAAATGAGCATAATTCGTGCAAAACCAGCAAAATTGTTCATTGTGGTGTTGGATTGTGCTCAGTTACGATAACTTAACATGACTAGATAGTACAGAGTCGAATTACAGCGGATATGTGCGAATTAGAGGCTGAATCGTGCGAAAATGATCATAATTCGTGCAAAACCAGCAAAATTGTTCATTGTGGTGTTGAATTGTGCTCAGTTACGATAATTTAACATGACTAGATAGTACAGAGTCGAATTACAGCGGATATGTGCGAATTAGAGGCTGAATCGTGCGAAAATTAGCATAATTCGTTCAAAACGAGCAAAATTGTTCATTGTGGTGCTGAATTGTGCTCAGTTACGATAACTTAACATGACTAGATAGTACAGAGTCGAATTACAGCGGATATGTGCGAACTAGAGGCTGAATCGTGCGAAAATGAGCATAATTCGTTCAAAACCAGCAAAATTGTTCATTGTGGTGTTGAATTGTGCTCAGTTACGATAACTTAACATGACTAGATAGTACAGAGTCGAATTACAGCGGATATGTGCGAATTAGAGGCTGAATCGTGCGAAAATGAGCATAATTCGTTCAAAACGATCAAAATTCGTGCAAAACGAGCAAAATTGTTCATTGTGGTGTTGAATTGTGCTCAGATAGGATAACTTAACATAACTAGATAGTACAGAGTCGAATTACAGCGGATATGTGCGAATTAGAGGCTGAATCGTGCGAAAATGAGCATAATTCGTTCAAAACCAGCAAAATTGTTCATTGTGGTGTTGAATTGTGCTCAGTTACGATAACTTAACATGACTAGATAGTACAGAGTCGAATTACAGCGGATATGTGCGAATTAGAGGCTGAATCGTGCGAAAATGAGCATAATTCGTGCAACACGAGCAAAATTGTTCATTGTGGTGTTGAATTGTGCTCAGATAGGATAACTTAACATAACTAGATAGCACAGAGTCGAATTACAGCGGATATGTGCGAATTAGAGGCTGAATCGTGCGAAAATGTGCATAATTCGTTCAAAACGAGCAATATAGTTCATTGTGGTGTTGAATTGTGCTCAGTTACGATAACTTAACATGACTAGATAGTACAGAGTCGAATTACAGCGGATATGTGCGAACTAGAGGCTGAATCGTGCGAAAATGAGCATAATTCGTTCAAAACCAGCAAAATTGTTCATTGTGGTCTTGAATTGTGCTCAGTTACGATAACTTAACATGACTAGATAGTACAGAGTCGAATTACAGCGGATATGTGCGAATTAGAGGCTGAATCGTGCGAAAATGAGCATAATTCGTTCAAAACGATCAAAATTCGTGCAAAACGAGCAAAATTGTTCATTGTGGTGTTGAATTGTGCTCAGATAGGATAACTTAACATAACTAGATAGTACAGAGTCGAATTACAGCGGATATGTGCGAATTAGAGGCTGAATCGTGCGAAAATGAGCATAATTCGTTCAAAACCAGCAAAATTGTTCATTGTGGTGTTGAATTGTGCTCAGTTACGATAACTTAACATGACTAGATAGTACAGAGTCGAATTACAGCGGATATGTGCGAACTAGAGGCTGAATCGTGCGAAAATGAGCATAATTCGTTCAAAACCAGCAAAATTGTTCATTGTGGTGTTGAATTGTGCTCAGTTACGATAACTTAACATGACTAGATAGTACAGAGTCGAATTACAGCGGATATGTGCGAATTAGAGGCTGAATCGTGCGAAAATGAGCATAATTCGTTCAAAACGATCAAAATTCGTGCAAAACGAGCAAAATTGTTCATTGTGGTGTTGAATTGTGCTAAGATAGGATAACTTAACATAACTAGATAGTACAGAGTCGAATTACAGCGGATATGTGCGAATTAGAGGCTGAATCGTGCGAAAATGAGCATAATTCGTTCAAAACCAGCAAAATTGTTCATTGTCGTGTTGAATTGTGCTCAGATAGGATAACTTAACATAACTAGATAGTACAGAGTCGAATTACAGCGGATATGTGCGAATTAGAGGCTGAATCGTGCGAAAATGAGCATAATTCGTTCAAAACCAGCAAAATTGTTCATTGTGGTGTTGAATTGTGCTCAGTTACGATAACTTAACATGACTAGATAGTACAGAGTCGAATTACAGCGGATATGTGCGAATTAGAGGCTGAATCGTGCGAAAATGTGCATAATTCGTTCAAAACGAGCAAAATAGTTCATTGTGGTGTTGAATTGTGCTCAGATAGGATAACTTAACATAACTAGATAGTACAGAGTCGAATTACAGCGGATATGTGCGAATTAGAGCCTGAATCGTGCGAAAATGAGCATAATTCGTTCAAAACCAGCAAAATTGTTCATTGTGGTGTTGAATTGTGCTCAGTTACGATAACTTAACATGACTAGATAGTAGAGAGTCGAATTACAGCGGATATGTGCGAATTAGAGGCTGAATCGTGCGAAAATGAGCATAATTCGTGCAAAACCAGCAAAATTGCTCATTGTGGTGTTGAATTGTGCTCAGTTACGATAATTTAACATGACTAGATAGTACAGAGTCGAATTACAGCGGATATGTGCGAATTAGAGGCTGAATCGTGCGAAAATGAGCATAATTCGTTCAAAACGAGCAAAATTGTTCATTGTGGTGCTGAATTGTGCTCAGTTACGATAACTTAACATGACTAGATAGTACAGAGTCGAATTACAGCGGATATGTGCGAACTAGAGGCTGAATCGTGCGAAAATGAGCATAATTCGTTCAAAACCAGCAAAATTGTTCATTGTGGTGTTGAATTGTGCTCAGATAGGATAACTTAACATAACTAGATAGTACAGAGTCGAATTACAGCGGATATGTGCGAATTAGAGGCTGAATCGTGCGAAAATGTGCATAATTCGTTCAAAACGAGCAATATAGTTCATTGTGGTGTTTAATTGTGCTCAGTTACGATAACTTAACATGACTAGATAGTACAGAGTCGAATTACAGCGGATATGTGCGAATTAGAGGCTGAATCGTGCGAAAATGAGCATAATTCGTTCAAAACGATCAAAATTGTTCATTGTGGTGTTGAATTGTGCTCAGTTACGGTAACTTAACATGACTAGATAGTACAGAGTCGAATTACAGCGGATATGTGCGAATTAGAGGCTGAATCGTGCGAAAATGAGCATAATTCGTTCAAAACGATCAAAATTCGTGCAAAACGAGCAAAATTGTTCATTGTGGTGTTGAATTGTGCTCAGATAGGATAACTTAACATAACTAGATAGTACAGAGTCGAATTACAGCGGATATGTGCGAATTAGAGGCTGAATCGTGCGAAAATGAGCATAATTCGTTCAAAACCAGCAAAATTGTTCATTGTGGTGTTGAATTGTGCTCAGATAGGGTAACTTAACATAACTAGATAGTACAGAGTCGAATTACAGCGGATATGTGCGAATTAGAGGCTGAATCGTGCGAAAATGAGCATAATTCGTTCAAAACGAGCAAAATTGTTCATTGTGGTGTTGAATTGTGCTCAGTTACGATAACTTAACATGACTAGATAGTACAGAGTCGAATTACAGCGGATATGTGCGAATTAGAGGCTGAATCGTGCGAAAATGAGCATAATTCGTTCAAAACCAGCAAAATTGTTCATTGTGGTGTTGAATTGTGCTCAGTTACGATAACTTAACATGACTAGATAGTACAGAGTCGAATTACAGCGGATATGTGCGAATTAGAGGCTGAATCGTGCGAAAATGTGCATAATTCGTTCAAAACGAGCAAAATAGTTCATTGTGGTGTTGAATTGTGCTCAGATAGGATAACTTAACATAACTAGATAGTACAGAGTCGAATTACAGCGGATATGTGCGAATTAGAGGCTGAATCGTGCGAAAATGAGCATAATTCGTTCAAAACGATCAAAATTCGTGCAAAACGAGCAAAATTGTTCATTGTGGTGTTGAATTGTGCTCAGATAGGATAACTTAACATAACTAGATAGTACAGAGTCGAATTACAGCGGATATGTGCGAATTAGAGGCTGAATCGTGCGAAAATGAGCATAATTCGTTCAAAACCAGCAAAATTGTTCATTGTGGTGTTGAATTGTGCTCAGTTACGATAACTTAACATGACTAGATAGTACAGAGTCGAATTACAGCGGATATGTGCGAACTAGAGGCTGAATCGTGCGAAAATGAGCATAATTCGTTCAAAACCAGCAAAATTGTTCATTGTGGTGTTGAATTGTGCTCAGTTACGATAACTTAACATGACTAGATAGTACAGAGTCGAATTACAGCGGATATGTGCGAATTAGAGGCTGAATCGTGCGAAAATGAGCATAATTCGTTCAAAACGAGCAAAATTGTTCATTGTGGTGTTGAATTGTGCTCAGTTACGATAACTTAACATGACTAGATAGTACAGAGTCGAATTACAGCGGATATGTGCGAACTAGAGGCTGAATCGTGCGAAAATGAGCATAATTCGTTCAAAACCAGCAAAATTGTTCATTGTGGTGTTGAATTGTGCTCAGTTACGGTAACTTAACATGACTAGATAGTACAGAGTCGAATTACAGCGGATATGTGCGAATTAGAGGCTGAATCGTGCGAAAATGAGCATAATTCGTTCAAAACGATCAAAATTCGTGCAAAACGAGCAAAATTGTTCATTGTGGTGTTGAATTGTGCTAAGATAGGATAACTTAACATAACTAGATAGTACAGAGTCGAATTACAGCGGATATGTGCGAATTAGAGGCTGAATCGTGCGAAAATGAGCATAATTCGTTCAAAACCAGCAAAATTGTTCATTGTCGTGTTGAATTGTGCTCAGATAGGATAACTTAACATAACTAGATAGTACAGAGTCGAATTACAGCGGATATGTGCGAATTAGAGGCTGAATCGTGCGAAAATGAGCATAATTCGTTCAAAACCAGCAAAATTGTTCATTGTGGTGTTGAATTGTGCTCAGTTACGATAACTTAACATGACTAGATAGTACAGAGTCGAATTACAGCGGATATGTGCGAATTAGAGGCTGAATCGTGCGAAAATGTGCATAATTCGTTCAAAACGAGCAAAATAGTTCATTGTGGTGTTGAATTGTGCTCAGATAGGATAACTTAACATAACTAGATAGTACAGAGTCGAATTACAGCGGATATGTGCGAATTAGAGCCTGAATCGTGCGAAAATGAGCATAATTCGTTCAAAACCAGCAAAATTGTTCATTGTGGTGTTGAATTGTGCTCAGTTACGATAACTTAACATGACTAGATAGTAGAGAGTCGAATTACAGCGGATATGTGCGAATTAGAGGCTGAATCGTGCGAAAATGAGCATAATTCGTGCAAAACCAGCAAAATTGCTCATTGTGGTGTTGAATTGTGCTCAGTTACGATAATTTAACATGACTAGATAGTACAGAGTCGAATTACAGCGGATATGTGCGAATTAGAGGCTGAATCGTGCGAAAATGAGCATAATTCGTTCAAAACGAGCAAAATTGTTCATTGTGGTGCTGAATTGTGCTCAGTTACGATAACTTAACATGACTAGATAGTACAGAGTCGAATTACAGCGGATATGTGCGAACTAGAGGCTGAATCGTGCGAAAATGAGCATAATTCGTTCAAAACCAGCAAAATTGTTCATTGTGGTGTTGAATTGTGCTCAGATAGGATAACTTAACATAACTAGATAGTACAGAGTCGAATTACAGCGGATATGTGCGAATTAGAGGCTGAATCGTGCGAAAATGTGCATAATTCGTTCAAAACGAGCAATATAGTTCATTGTGGTGTTTAATTGTGCTCAGTTACGATAACTTAACATGACTAGATAGTACAGAGTCGAATTACAGCGGATATGTGCGAATTAGAGGCTGAATCGTGCGAAAATGAGCATAATTCGTTCAAAACGATCAAAATTGTTCATTGTGGTGTTGAATTGTGCTCAGTTACGGTAACTTAACATGACTAGATAGTACAGAGTCGAATTACAGCGGATATGTGCGAATTAGAGGCTGAATCGTGCGAAAATGAGCATAATTCGTTCAAAACGATCAAAATTCGTGCAAAACGAGCAAAATTGTTCATTGTGGTGTTGAATTGTGCTCAGATAGGATAACTTAACATAACTAGATAGTACAGAGTCGAATTACAGCGGATATGTGCGAATTAGAGGCTGAATCGTGCGAAAATGAGCATAATTCGTTCAAAACCAGCAAAATTGTTCATTGTGGTGTTGAATTGTGCTCAGATAGGGTAACTTAACATAACTAGATAGTACAGAGTCGAATTACAGCGGATATGTGCGAATTAGAGGCTGAATCGTGCGAAAATGAGCATAATTCGTTCAAAACGAGCAAAATTGTTCATTGTGGTGTTGAATTGTGCTCAGTTACGATAACTTAACATGACTAGATAGTACAGAGTCGAATTACAGCGGATATGTGCGAACTAGAGGCTGAATCGTGCGAAAATGAGCATAATTCGTTCAAAACCAGCAAAATTGTTCATTGTGGTGTTGAATTGTGCTCAGTTACGATAACTTAACATGACTAGATAGTACAGAGTCGAATTACAGCGGATATGTGCGAATTAGAGGCTGAATCGTGCGAAAATGTGCATAATTCGTTCAAAACGAGCAAAATAGTTCATTGTGGTGTTGAATTGTGCTCAGTTACGATAACTTAACATGACTAGATAGTACAGAGTCGAATTACAGCGGATATGTGCGAATTAGAGGCTGAATCGTGCGAAAATGAGCATAATTCGTTCAAAACCAGCAAAATTGTTCATTGTGGTGTTGAATTGTGCTCAGTTACGATAACTTAACATGACTAGATAGTACAGAGTCGAATTACAGCGGATATGTGCGAATTAGAGGCTGAATCGTGCGAAAATGAGCATAATTCGTTCAAAACCAGCAAAATTGTTCATTGTGGTGTTGAATTGTGCTCAGATAGGATAACTTAACATAACTAGATAGTACAGAGTCGAATTACAGCGGATATGTGCGAATTAGAGCCTGAATCGTGCGAAAATGAGCATAATTCGTTCAAAACCAGCAAAATTGTTCATTGTGGTGTTGAATTGTGCTCAGTTACGATAACTTAACATGACTAGATAGTACAGAGTCGAATTACAGCGGATATGTGCGAATTAGAGGCTGAATCGTGCGAAAATGAGCATAATTCGTGCAAAACCAGCAAAATTGTTCATTGTGGTGTTGGATTGTGCTCAGTTACGATAACTTAACATGACTAGATAGTACAGAGTCGAATTACAGCGGATATGTGCGAATTAGAGGCTGAATCGTGCGAAAATGATCATAATTCGTGCAAAACCAGCAAAATTGTTCATTGTGGTGTTGAATTGTGCTCAGTTACGATAATTTAACATGACTAGATAGTACAGAGTCGAATTACAGCGGATATGTGCGAATTAGAGGCTGAATCGTGCGAAAATGAGCATAATTCGTTCAAAACGAGCAAAATTGTTCATTGTGGTGCTGAATTGTGCTCAGTTACGATAACTTAACATGACTAGATAGTACAGAGTCGAATTACAGCGGATATGTGCGAACTAGAGGCTGAATCGTGCGAAAATGAGCATAATTCGTTCAAAACCAGCAAAATTGTTCATTGTGGTGTTGAATTGTGCTCAGTTACGATAACTTAACATGACTAGATAGTACAGAGTCGAATTACAGCGGATATGTGCGAATTAGAGGCTGAATCGTGCGAAAATGAGCATAATTCGTTCAAAACGATCAAAATTCGTGCAAAACGAGCAAAATTGTTCATTGTGGTGTTGAATTGTGCTCAGATAGGATAACTTAACATAACTAGATAGTACAGAGTCGAATTACAGCGGATATGTGCGAATTAGAGGCTGAATCGTGCGAAAATGAGCATAATTCGTTCAAAACGATCAAAATTGTTCATTGTGGTGTTGAATTGTGCTCAGTTACGGTAACTTAACATGACTAGATAGTACAGAGTCGAATTACAGCGGATATGTGCGAATTAGAGGCTGAATCGTGCGAAAATGAGCATAATTCGTTCAAAACGAGCAAAATTGTTCATTGTGGTGTTGAATTGTGCTCAGTTACGATAACTTAACATGACTAGATAGTACAGAGTCGAATTACAGCGGATATGTGCGAACTAGAGGCTGAATCGTGCGAAAATGAGCATAATTCGTTCAAAACCAGCAAAATTGTTCATTGTGGTGTTGAATTGTGCTCAGTTACGATAACTTAACATGACTAGATAGTACAGAGTCGAATTACAGCGGATATGTGCGAATTAGAGGCTGAATCGTGCGAAAATGTGCATAATTCGTTCAAAACGAGCAAAATAGTTCATTGTGGTGTTGAATTGTGCTCAGTTACGATAACTTAACATGACTAGATAGTACAGAGTCGAATTACAGCGGATATGTGCGAATTAGAGGCTGAATCGTGCGAAAATGAGCATAATTCGTTCAAAACCAGCAAAATTGTTCATTGTGGTGTTGAATTGTGCTCAGTTACGATAACTTAACATGACTAGATAGTACAGAGTCGAATTACAGCGGATATGTGCGAATTAGAGGCTGAATCGTGCGAAAATGAGCATAATTCGTTCAAAACCAGCAAAATTGTTCATTGTGGTGTTGAATTGTGCTCAGATAGGATAACTTAACATAACTAGATAGTACAGAGTCGAATTACAGCGGATATGTGCGAATTAGAGCCTGAATCGTGCGAAAATGAGCATAATTCGTTCAAAACCAGCAAAATTGTTCATTGTGGTGTTGAATTGTGCTCAGTTACGATAACTTAACATGACTAGATAGTACAGAGTCGAATTACAGCGGATATGTGCGAATTAGAGGCTGAATCGTGCGAAAATGAGCATAATTCGTGCAAAACCAGCAAAATTGTTCATTGTGGTGTTGGATTGTGCTCAGTTACGATAACTTAACATGACTAGATAGTACAGAGTCGAATTACAGCGGATATGTGCGAATTAGAGGCTGAATCGTGCGAAAATGATCATAATTCGTGCAAAACCAGCAAAATTGTTCATTGTGGTGTTGAATTGTGCTCAGTTACGATAATTTAACATGACTAGATAGTACAGAGTCGAATTACAGCGGATATGTGCGAATTAGAGGCTGAATCGTGCGAAAATGAGCATAATTCGTTCAAAACGAGCAAAATTGTTCATTGTGGTGCTGAATTGTGCTCAGTTACGATAACTTAACATGACTAGATAGTACAGAGTCGAATTACAGCGGATATGTGCGAACTAGAGGCTGAATCGTGCGAAAATGAGCATAATTCGTTCAAAACCAGCAAAATTGTTCATTGTGGTGTTGAATTGTGCTCAGTTACGATAACTTAACATGACTAGATAGTACAGAGTCGAATTACAGCGGATATGTGCGAATTAGAGGCTGAATCGTGCGAAAATGAGCATAATTCGTTCAAAACGATCAAAATTCGTGCAAAACGAGCAAAATTGTTCATTGTGGTGTTGAATTGTGCTCAGATAGGATAACTTAACATAACTAGATAGTACAGAGTCGAATTACAGCGGATATGTGCGAATTAGAGGCTGAATCGTGCGAAAATGAGCATAATTCGTTCAAAACGATCAAAATTGTTCATTGTGGTGTTGAATTGTGCTCAGTTACGGTAACTTAACATGACTAGATAGTACAGAGTCGAATTACAGCGGATATGTGCGAATTAGAGGCTGAATCGTGCGAAAATGAGCATAATTCGTTCAAAACGATCAAAATTCGTGCAAAACGAGCAAAATTGTTCATTGTGGTGTTGAATTGTGCTCAGATAGGATAACTTAACATAACTAGATAGTACAGAGTCGAATTACAGCGGATATGTGCGAATTAGAGGCTGAATCGTGCGAAAATGAGCATAATTCGTTCAAAACCAGCAAAATTGTTCATTGTGGTGTTGAATTGTGCTCAGATAGGATAACTTAACATAACTAGATAGTACAGAGTCGAATTACAGCGGATATGTGCGAATTAGAGGCTGAATCGTGCGAAAATGAGCATAATTCGTTCAAAACGAGCAAAATTGTTCATTGTGGTGTTGAATTGTGCTCAGTTACGATAACTTAACATGACTAGATAGTACAGAGTCGAATTACAGCGGATATGTGCGAACTAGAGGCTGAATCGTGCGAAAATGAGCATAATTCGTTCAAAACCAGCAAAATTGTTCATTGTGGTGTTGAATTGTGCTCAGTTACGATAACTTAACATGACTAGATAGTACAGAGTCGAATTACAGCGGATATGTGCGAATTAGAGGCTGAATCGTGCGAAAATGTGCATAATTCGTTCAAAACGAGCAAAATAGTTCATTGTGGTGTTGAATTGTGCTCAGTTACGATAACTTAACATGACTAGATAGTACAGAGTCGAATTACAGCGGATATGTGCGAATTAGAGGCTGAATCGTGCGAAAATGAGCATAATTCGTTCAAAACCAGCAAAATTGTTCATTGTGGTGTTGAATTGTGCTCAGTTACGATAACTTAACATGACTAGATAGTACAGAGTCGAATTACAGCGGATATGTGCGAATTAGAGGCTGAATCGTGCGAAAATGTGCATAATTCGTTCAAAACGAGCAAAATAGTTCATTGTGGTGTTGAATTGTGCTCAGATAGGATAACTTAACATAACTAGATAGTACAGAGTCGAATTACAGCGGATATGTGCGAATTAGAGGCTGAATCGTGCGAAAATGAGCATAATTCGTTCAAAACCAGCAAAATTGTTCATTGTGGTGTTGAATTGTGCTCAGTTACGATAACTTAACATGACTAGATAGTACAGAGTCGAATTACAGCGGATATGTGCGAATTAGAGGCTGAATCGTGCGAAAATGAGCATAATTCGTGCAAAACCAGCAAAATTGTTCATTGTGGTGTTGGATTGTGCTCAGTTACGATAACTTAACATGACTAGATAGTACAGAGTCGAATTACAGCGGATATGTGCGAATTAGAGGCTGAATCGTGCGAAAATGATCATAATTCGTGCAAAACCAGCAAAATTGTTCATTGTGGTGTTGAATTGTGCTCAGATAGGATAACTTAACATAACTAGATAGTACAGAGTCGAATTACAGCGGATATGTGCGAATTAGAGGCTGAATCGTGCGAAAATGAGCATAATTCGTTCAAAACCAGCAAAATTGTTCATTGTGGTGTTGAATTGTGCTCAGTTACGATAACTTAACATGACTAGATAGTACAGAATCGAATTACAGCGGATATGTGCGAATTAGAGGCTGAATCGTGCGAAAATGAGCATAATTCGTTCAAAACCAGCAAAATTGTTCATTGTGGTGTTGAATTGTGCTCAGTTACGATAACTTAACATGACTAGATAGTACAGAGTCGAATTACAGCGGATATGTGCGAATTAGAGGCTGAATCGTGCGAAAATGTGCATAATTCGTTCAAAACGAGCAAAATAGTTCATTGTGGTGTTGAATTGTGCTCAGATAGGATAACTTAACATAACTAGATAGTACAGAGTCGAATTACAGCGGATATGTGCGAATTAGAGCCTGAATCGTGCGAAAATGAGCATAATTCGTTCAAAACCAGCAAAATTGTTCATTGTGGTGTTGAATTGTGCTCAGTTACGATAACTTAACATGACTAGATAGTACAGAGTCGAATTACAGCGGATATGTGCGAATTAGAGGCTGAATCGTGCGAAAATGAGCATAATTCGTGCAAAACCAGCAAAATTGTTCATTGTGGTGTTGAATTGTGCTCAGTTACGATAATTTAACATGACTAGATAGTACAGAGTCGAATTACAGCGGATATGTGCGAATTAGAGGCTGAATCGTGCGAAAATGAGCATAATTCGTTCAAAACGAGCAAAATTGTTCATTGTGGTGTTGAATTGTGCTCAGTTACGATAACTTAACATGACTAGATAGTACAGAGTCGAATTACAGCGGATATGTGCGAACTAGAGGCTGAATCGTGCGAAAATGGGCATAATTCGTTCAAAACCAGCAAAATTGTTCATTGTGGTGTTGAATTGTGCTCAGTTACGATAACTTAACATGACTAGATAGTACAGAGTCGAATTACAGCGGATATGTACGAATTAGAGGCTGAATCGTGCGAAAATGAGCATAATTCGTTCGAAACCAGCAAAATTGTTCATTGTGGTGTTGAATTGTGCTCAGTTACGATAACTTAACATGACTAGATAGTACAGAGTCGAATTACAGCGGATATGTGCGAATTAGAGGCTGAATCGTGCGAAAATGAGCATAATTCGTTCAAAACCAGCAAAATTGTTCATTGTGGTGTTGAATTGTGCTCAGTTACGATAACTTAACATGACTAGATAGTACAGAGTCGAATTACAGCGGATATGTGCGAATTAGAGGCTGAATCGTGCGAAAATGAGCATAATTCGTTCAAAACCAGCAAAATTGTTCATTGTGGTGTTGAATTGTGCTCAGTTACGATAACTTAACATGACTAGATAGTACAGAGTCGAATTACAGCGGATATGTGCGAATTAGAGGCTGAATCGTGCGAAAATGAGCATAATTCGTTCAAAACCAGCAAAATTGTTCATTGTGGTGTTGAATTGTGCTCAGTTACGATAACTTAACATGACTAGATAGTACAGAGTCGAATTACAGCGGATATGTGCGAATTAGAGGCTGAATCGTGCGAAAATGAGCATAATTCGTGCAAAACCAGCAAAATTGTTCATTGTGGTGTTGAATTGTGCTCAGTTACGGTAACTTAACATGACTAGATAGTACAGAGTCGAATTACAGCGGATATGTGCGAATTAGAGGCTGAATCGTGCGAAAATGAGCATAATTCGTTCAAAACGATCAAAATTCGTGCAAAACGAGCAAAATTGTTCATTGTGGTGTTGAATTGTGCTCAGATAGGATAACTTAACATAACTAGATAGTACAGAGTCGAATTACAGCGGATATGTACGAATTAGAGGCTGAATCGTGCGAAAATGAGCATAACTCGTTCGAAACCAGCAAAATTGTTCATTGTGGTGTTGAATTGTGCTCAGTTACGATAACTTAACATGACTAGATAGTACAGAGTCGAATTACAGCGGATATGTGCGAATTAGAGGCTGAATTGTGCGAAAATGAGCATAATTCGTTCAAAACCAGCAAAATTGTTCATTGTGGTGTTGAATTGTGCTCAGTTACGATAACTTAACATGACTAGATAGTACAGAGTCGAATTACAGCGGATATGTGCGAACTAGAGGCTGAATCGTGCGAAAATGGGCATAATTCGTTCAAAACCAGCAAAATTGTTCATTGTGGTGTTGAATTGTGCTCAGTTACGATAACTTAACATGACTAGATAGTACAGAGTCGAATTACAGCGGATATGTGCGAATTAGAGGCTGAATCGTGCGAAAATGAGCATAATTCGTTCAAAACGATCAAAATTCGTGCAAAACGAGCAAAATTGTTCATTGTGGTGTTGAATTGTGCTCAGATAGGATAACTTAACATAACTAGATAGTACAGAGTCGAATTACAGCGGATATGTGCGAATTAGAGGCTGAATCGTGCGAAAATGAGCATAATTCGTTCAAAACCAGCAAAATTGTTCATTGTGGTGTTGAATTGTGCTCAGTTACGATAACTTAACATGACTAGATAGTACAGAGTCGAATTACAGCGGATATGTGCGAATTAGAGGCTGAATCGTGCGAAAATGAGCATAATTCGTGCAACACGAGCAAAATTGTTCATTGTGGTGTTGATTTGTGCTCAGATAGGATAACTTAACATAACTAGATAGTACAGAGTCGAATTACAGCGGATATGTGCGAATTAGAGGCTGAATCGTGCGAAAATGTGCATAATTCGTTCAAAACGAGCAATATAGTTCATTGTGGTGTTGAATTGTGCTCAGTTACGATAACTTAACATGACTAGATAGTACAGAGTCGAATTACAGCGGATATGTGCGAATTAGAGGCTGAATCGTGCGAAAATGAGCATAATTCGTTCAAAACGATCAAAATTGTTCATTGTGGTGTTGAATTGTGCTCAGTTACGGTAACTTAACATGACTAGATAGTACAGAGTCGAATTACAGCGGATATGTGCGAATTAGAGGCTGAATCGTGCGAAAATGAGCATAATTCGTTCAAAACGATCAAAATTCGTGCAAAACGAGCAAAATTGTTCATTGTGGTGTTGAATTGTGCTCAGATAGGATAACTTAACATAACTAGATAGTACAGAGTCGAATTACAGCGGATATGTGCGAATTAGAGGCTGAATCGTGCGAAAATGAGCATAATTCGTTCAAAACCAGCAAAATTGTTCATTGTGGTGTTGAATTGTGCTCAGTTACGATAACTTAACATGACTAGATAGTACAGAGTCGAATTACAGCGGATATGTGCGAATTAGAGGCTGAATCGTGCGAAAATGAGCATAATTCGTTCAAAACCAGCAAAATTGTTCATTGTGGTGTTGAATTGTGCTCAGTTACGATAACTTAACATGACTAGATAGTACAGAGTCGAATTACAGCGGATATGTGCGAATTAGAGGCTGAATCGTGCGAAAATGAGCATAATTCGTGCAAAACCAGCAAAATTGTTCATTGTGGTGTTGAATTGTGCTCAGTTACGATAACTTAACATGACTAGATAGTACAGAGTCGAATTACAGCGGATATGTGCGAATTAGAGGCTGAATCGTGCGAAAATGAGCATAATTCGTTCAAAACCAGCAAAATTGTTCATTGTGGTGTTGAATTGTGCTCAGTTACGATAACTTAACATGACTAGATAGTACAGAGTCGAATTACAGCGGATATGTGCGAATTAGAGGCTGAATCGTGCGAAAATGAGCATAATTCGTGCAAAACCAGCAAAATTGTTCATTGTGGTGTTGAATTGTGCTCAGTTACGATAATTTAACATGACTAGATAGTACAGAGTCGAATTACAGCGGATATGTGCGAATTAGAGGCTGAATCGTGCGAAAATGAGCATAATTCGTTCAAAACGATCAAAATTCGTGCAAAACGAGCAAAATTGTTCATTGTGGTGTTGAATTGTGCTCAGATAGGATAACTTAACATAACTAGATAGTACAGAGTCGAATTACAGCGGATATGTGCGAATTAGAGGCTGAATCGTGCGAAAATGAGCATAATTCGTTCAAAACGATCAAAATTGTTCATTGTGGTGTTGAATTGTGCTCAGTTACGATAACTTAACATGACTAGATAGTACAGAGTCGAATTACAGCGGATATGTGCGAATTAGAGGCTGAATCGTGCGAAAATGAGCATAATTCGTGCAACACGAGCAAAATTGTTCATTGTGGTGTTGAATTGTGCTCAGATAGGATAACTTAACATAACTAGATAGTACAGAGTCGAATTACAGCGGATATGTGCGAATTAGAGGCTGAATCGTGCGAAAATGAGCATAATTCGTTCAAAACCAGCAAAATTGTTCATTGTGGTGTTGAATTGTGCTCAGTTACGATAACTTAACATGACTAGATAGTACAGAGTCGAATTACAGCGGATATGTGCGAATTAGAGGCTGAATCGTGCGAAAATGAGCATAATTCGTTCAAAACGATCAAAATTCGTTCGAAACCAGCAAAATTGTTCATTGTGGTGTTGAATTGTGCTCAGTTACGATAACTTAACATGACTAGATAGTACAGAGTCGAATTACAGCATGTATGTGCGAATTAGAGGCTGAATCGTGCGAAAATGAGCATAATTCGTGCAACACGAGCAAAATTGTTCATTGTGGTGTTGAATTGTGCTCAGATAGGATAACTTAACATAACTAGATAGTACAGAGTCGAATTACAGCGGATATGTGCGAATTAGAGGCTGAATCGTGCGAAAATGAGCATAATTCGTGCAAAACCAGCAAAATTGTTCATTGTGGTGTTGAGTTGTGCTCAGTTACGATAATTTAACATGACTAGATAGTACAGAGTCGAATTACAGCGGATATGTGCGAATTAGAGGCTGAATCGTGCGAAAATGAGCATAATTCGTTCAAAACGAGCAAAATTGTTCATTGTGGTGTTGAATTGTGCTCAGTTACGATAACTTAACATGACTAGATAGTACAGAGTCGAATTACAGCGGATATGTGCGAACTAGAGGCTGAATCGTGCGAAAATGAGCATAATTCGTGCAAAACCAGCAAAATTGTTCATTGTGGTGTTGAATTGTGCTCAGATAGGATAACTTAACATAACTAGATAGTACAGAGTCGAATTACAGCGGATATGTGCGAATTAGAGGCTGAATCGTGCGAAAATGAGCATAATTCGTTCAAAACCAGCAAAATTGTTCATTGTGGTGTTGAATTGTGCTCAGTTACGATAACTTAACATGACTAGATAGTACAGAGTCGAATTACAGCGGATATGTGCGAATTAGAGGCTGAATCGTGCGAAAATGAGCATAATTCGTGCAAAACCAGCAAAATTGTTCATTGTGGTGTTGAATTGTGCTCAGTTACGATAATTTAACGTGACTAGATAGTACAGAGTCGAATTACAGCGGATATGTGCGAATTAGAGGCTGAATCGTGCGAAAATGAGCATAATTCGTTCAAAACGATCAAAATTCGTGCAAAACGAGCAAAATTGTTCATTGTGGTGTTGAATTGTGCTCAGATAGGATAACTTAACATAACTAGATAGTACAGAGTCGAATTACAGCGGATATGTGCGAATTAGAGGCTGAATCGTGCGAAAATGAGCATAATTCGTTCAAAACCAGCAAAATTGTTCATTGTGGTGTTGAATTGTGCTCAGTTACGATAACTTAACATGACTAGATAGTACAGAGTCGAATTACAGCGGATATGTGCGAATAAGAGGCTGAATCGTGCGAAAATGTGCATATTTCGTTCAAAACGAGCAAAATAGTTCATTGTGGTGTTGAATTGTGCTCAGATAGGATAACTTAACATAACTAGATAGTACAGAGTCGAATTACAGCGGATATGTGCGAATTAGAGGCTGAATCGTGCGAAAATGAGCATAATTCGTTCAAAACGATCAAAATTGTTCATTGTGGTGTTGAATTGTGCTCAGTTACGATAACTTAACATGACTAGATAGTACAGAGTCGAATTACAGCGGATATGTGCGAATTAGAGGCTGAATCGTGCGAAAATGAGCATAATTCGTGCAAAACCAGCAAAATTGTTCATTGTGGTGTTGAATTGTGCTCAGATAGGATAACTTAACATAACTAGATAGTACAGAGTCGAATTACAGCGGATATGTGCGAATTAGAGCTGAATCGTGCGAAAATGAGCATAATTCGTTCAAAAGCAGCAAAATGTTCATTGTGGTGTTGAATTGTGCTCAGTTACGATAACTTAACATGACTAGATAGTACAGAGTCGAATTACAGCGGATATGTGCGAATTAGAGGCTGAATCGTGCGAAAATGTGCATAATTCGTTCAAAACGAGCAAAAATAGTTCATTGTGGTGTTGAATTGTGCTCAGTTACGATAACTTAACATGACTAGATAGTACAGAGTCGAATTACAGCGGATATGTGCGAATTAGAGGCTGAATCGTGCGAAAATGAGCATAATTCGTTCAAAACGATCAAAATTGTTCATTGTGGTGTTGAATTGTGCTCAGTTACGATAAACTTAACATGACTAGATAGTACAGAGTCGAATTACAGCGATATGTGCGAATTAGAGGCTGAATCGTGCGAAATGAGCATAATTCGTTCAAAACGATCAAAATTCGTGCAAACGAGCAAAATTGTTCATATGTGGTGTTGAATTGTGCTCAGATAGGATAACTTAACATAACTAGATAGTACAGAGTCGAATTACAGCGGATATGTGCGAATTAGAGGCTGAATCGTGCGAAAATGAGCATAATTCGTTCAAAACGATCAAATTGTTCATTGTGGTGTTGAATTGTGCTCAGTTACGATAACTTAACATGACTAGATAGTACAGAGTCGAATTACAGCGGATATGTGCGAATTAGAGGCTGAAGAGTGCGAAAATGAGCATAATTCGTGCAACACGAGCAAAATTGTTCATTGTGGTGTTGAATTGTGCTCAGATAGGATAACTTAACATAACTAGATAGTACAGAGTCGAATTACAGCGGATATGTGCGAATTAGAGGCTGAATCGTGCGAAAATGAGCATAATTCGTTCAAACACCAGCAAAATTGTTCATTGTGGTGTTGAATTGTGCTCAGTTACGATAACTTAACATGACTAGATAGTACAGAGTCGAATTACAGCGGATATGTGCGAATTAGAGGCTGAATCGTGCGAAAATGAGCATAATTCGTTCAAAACGATCAAAATTCGTTCGAAACGATCAAAATTGTTCATTGTGGTGTTGAATTGTGCTCAGTTACGATAACCTAACATGACTAGATAGTACAGAGGTCGAATTACAGCATGTATGTGCGAATTAGAGGCTGAATCGTGCGAAAATGAGCATAATTCGTGCAACACGAGCAAAATTGTTCATTGTGGTGTTGAATTGTGCTCAGATAGGATTAACTTAACATAACTAGATAGTACAGAGTCGAATTACAGCGGATATGTGCGAATTAGAGGCTGAATCGTGCGAAAATGAGCATAATTCGTGCAAAAACCAGCAAAATTGTTCATTGTGGTGTTGAATTGTGCTCAGTTACGATAATTTAACATGACTAGATAGTACAGAGTCGAATTACAGCGGATATGTGCGAATTAGAGGCTGATCGTGCGAAAATGAGCATAATTCGTTCAAAACGAGCAAAATTGTTCATTGTGGTGTTGAATTGTGCTCAGTTACGATAACTTAACATGACTAGATAGTACAGAGTCGAATTACAGCGGATATGTGCGAACTAGAGGCTGAATCGTGCGAAAATGAGCATAATTCGTTCAAACGAGCAAATTGTTCATTGTGGTGTTGAATTGTGCTCAGTTACGATACTTAACATGACTAGATAGTACAGAGTCGATTTACAGCGGATATGTGCGAACTAGAGGCTGAATCGTGCGAAAATGAGCATAATTCGTTCAAAACCAGCAAAATTGTTCATTGTGTGTTGAATTGTGCTCAGTTACGATAACTTAACATGACTAGATGGTACAGAGTCGAATTACAGCGGATATGTGCGAATTAGAGGCTGAATCGTGCGAAAATGTGCATAATTCGTTCAAAACGAGCAAAATAGTTCATTGTTGTGTTGAATTCGTGCTCAGTTACGATAACTTAACATGACTAGATAGTACAGAGTCGATTACAGCAGATATGTGCGAATTAGAGCCTGAATCGTGCGAAAATGAGCATAATTCGTTCAAAACGAGCAAAATAGTTCATTGTCGTGTTGAATTGTGCTCAGATAGGATAACTTAACATAACTAGATAGTACAGAGTCGAATTACAGCGGATATGTGCGAATTAGAGCCTGAATCGTGCGAAAATGAGCATAATTCGTTCAAAACCAGCAAAATTGTTCATTGTGGTGTTGAATTGTGCTCAGTTACGATAACTTAACATGACTAGATAGTACAGAGTCGAATTACAGCGGATATGTGCGAATTAGAGGCTGAATCGTGCGAAAATGAGCATAATTCGTGCAAAACGAGCAAAATTGTTCATTGTGGTGTTGAATTGTGCTCAGATAGGATAACTTAACATAACTAGATAGTACAGAGTCGAATTACAGCGGATATGTGCGAATTAGAGGCTGAATCGTGCGAAAATGAGCATAATTCGTTCAAAACGATCAAAATTGATCATTGTGGTGTTGCATTGTGCTCAGTTAGATAACGTAACATGACTAGATAGTACAGAGTCGAATTACAGCGGATATGTGCGAATTAGAGGCTGAATCGTGCGAAAATGAGCATAATTCGTGCAAAACGAGCAAAATTGTTCATTGTGGTGTTGAATTGTGCTCAGATAGGATAACTTAACATAACTAGATAGTACAGAGTCGAATTACAGCGGATATGTGCGAATTAGAGGCTGAATCGTGCGAAAATGAGCATAATTCGTTCAAAACGATCAAAATTGTTCATTGTGGTGTATTGTGCTCAGTTAAGATAACTTAACATGACTAGATAGTACAGAGTCGAATTACAGCGGATATGTGCGAATTAGAGGCTGAATCGTGCGAAAATGAGCATAATTCGTGCAACACGAGCAAAGTTGTTCATTGTGGTGTTGAATTGTGCTCAGATAGGATAACTTAACATAACTAGATAGTACAGAGTCGAATTACAGCGGATATGTGCGAATTAGAGGCTGAATCGTGCGAAAATGAGCATAATTCGTTCAAAACCAGCAAAATTGTTCATTGTGGTGTTGAATTGTGCTCAGTTACGATAACTTAACATGACTAGATAGTACAGAGTCGAATTACAGCGGATATGTGCGAATTAGAGGCTGAATCGTGCGAAAATGAGCATAATTCGTGCAACACGAGCAAAATTGTTCATTGTGGTGTTGAATTGTGCTCAGATAGGATAACTTAACATAACTAGATAGTACAGAGTCGAATTACAGCGGATATGTGCGAATTAGAGGCTGAATCGTGCGAAAATGAGCATAATTCGTTCAAAACCAGCAAAATTGTTCATTGTGGTGTTGAATTGTGCTCAGTTACGATAACTTAACATGACTAGATAGTACAGAGTCGAATTACAGCGGATATGTGCGAATTAGAGGCTGAATCGTGCGAAAATTAGCATAATTCGTGCAACACGAGCAAAATTGTTCATTGTGGTGTTGAATTGTGCTCAGATAGGATAACTTAACATAACTAGATAGTACAGAGTCGAATTACAGCGGATATGTGCGAATTAGAGGCTGAATCGTGCGAAAATGAGCATAATTCGTTCAAAACCAGCAAAATTGTTCATTGTGGTGTTGAATTGTGCTCAGTTACGATAACTTAACATGACTAGATAGTACAGAGTCGAATTACAGCGGATATGTGCGAATTAGAGGCTGAATCGTGCGAAAATGAGCATAATTCGTTCAAAACGATCAAAATTCGTTCGAAACGATCAAAATTGTTCATTGTGGTGTTGAATTGTGCTCAGTTACGATAACTTAACATGACTAGATAGTACAGAGTCGAATTACAGCATGTATGTGCGAATTAGAGGCTGAATCGTGCGAAAATGAGCATAATTCGTGCAACACGAGCAAAATTGTTCATTGTGGTGTTGAATTGTGCTCAGATAGGATAACTTAACATAACTAGATAGTACAGAGTCGAATTACAGCGGATATGTGCGAATTAGAGGCTGAATCGTGCGAAAATGAGCATAATTCGTGCAAAACCAGCAAAATTGTTCATTGTGGTGTTGAATTGTGCTCAGTTACGATAATTTAACATGACTAGATAGTACAGAGTCGAATTACAGCGGATATGTGCGAATTAGAGGCTGAATCGTGCGAAAATGAGCATAATTCGTTCAAAACGAGCAAAATTGTTCATTGTGGTGTTGAATTGTGCTCAGTTACGATAACTTAACATGACTAGATAGTACAGAGTCGAATTACAGCGGATATGTGCGAACTAGAGGCTGAATCGTGCGAAAATGAGCATAATTCGTTCAAAACGAGCAAAATTGTTCATTGTGGTGTTGAATTGTGCTCAGTTACGATAACTTAACATGACTAGATAGTACAGAGTCGAATTACAGCGGATATGTGCGAACTAGAGGCTGAATCGTGCGAAAATGAGCATAATTCGTTCAAAACCAGCAAAATTGTTCATTGTGGTGTTGAATTGTGCTCAGTTACGATAACTTAACATGACTAGATAGTACAGAGTCGAATTACAGCGGATATGTGCGAATTAGAGGCTGAATCGTGCGAAAACGTGCATAATTCGTTCAAAACGATCAAAATTGTTCATTGTGGTGTTGAATTGTGCTCAGTTACGATAACTTAACATGACTAGATAGTACAGAGTCGAATTACAGCGGATATGTGCGAATTAGAGGCTGAATCGTGCGAAAATGTGCATAATTCGTTCAAAACGAGCAAAATAGTTCATTGTCGTGTTGAATTGTGCTCAGATAGGATAACTTAACATAACTAGATAGTACAGAGTCGAATTACAGCGGATATGTGCGAATTAGAGCCTGAATCGTGCGAAAATGAGCATAATTCGTTCAAAACCAGCAAAATTGTTCATTGTGGTGTTGAATTGTGCTCAGTTACGATAACTTAACATGACTAGATAGTACAGAGTCGAATTACAGCGGATATGTGCGAATTAGAGGCTGAATCGTGCGAAAATGAGCATAATTCGTGCAAAACCAGCAAAATTGTTCATTGTGGTGTTGAATTGTTCTCAGTTACGATAATTTAACATGACTAGATAGTACAGAGTCGAATTACAGCGGATATGTGCGAATTAGAGCCTGAATCGTGCGAAAATGAGCATAATTCGTTCAAAACGATCAAAATTCGTTCGAAACGATCAAAATTGTTCATTGTGGTGTTGAATTGTGCTCAGTTACGATAACTTAACATGACTAGATAGTACAGAGTCGAATTACAGCGGATATGTGCGAATTAGAGGCTGAATCGTGCGAAAATGTGCATAATTCGTTCAAAACGAGCAAAATAGTTCATTGTTGTGTTTGAATTGTGCTCAGTTACGATAACTTAACATGACTAGATAGTACAGAGTCGAATTACAGCGGATATGTGCGAATTAGAGCCTGAATCGTGCGAAAATGAGCATAATTCGTTCAAAACGAGCAAAATAGTTCATTGTCGTGTTGAATTGTGCTCAGATAGGATAACTTAACATAACTAGATAGTACAGAGTCGAATTACAGCGGATATGTGCGAATTAGAGCCTGAATCGTGCGAAAATGAGCATAATTCGTTCAAAACCAGCAAAATTGTTCATTGTGGTGTTGAATTGTGCTCAGTTACGATAACTTAACATGACAAGATAGTACAGAGTCGAATTACAGCGGATATGTGCGAATTAGAGGCTGAATCGTGCGAAAATGAGCATAATTCGTTCAAAACCAGCAAAATTGTTCATTGTGGTGTTGAATTGTGCTCAGTTACGATAACTTAACATGACAAGATAGTACAGAGTCGAATTACAGCGGATATGTGCGAATTAGAGGCTGAATCGTGCGAAAATGAGCATAATTCGTGCAAAACGAGCAAAATTGTTCATTGTGGTGTTGAATTGTGCTCAGATAGGATAACTTAACATAACTAGATAGTACAGAGTCGAATTACAGCGGATATGTGCGAATTAGAGGCTGAATCGTGCGAAAATGAGCATAATTCGTTCAAAACGATCAAAATTGATCATTGTGGTGTTGAATTGTGCTCAGTTAAGATAACTTAACATGACTAGATAGTACAGAGTCGAATTACAGCGGATATGTGCGAATTAGAGGCTGAATCGTGCGAAAATGAGCATAATTCGTGCAAAACGAGCAAAATTGTTCATTGTGGTGTTGAATTGTGCTCAGATAGGATAACTTAACATAACTAGATAGTACAGAGTCGAATTACAGCGGATATGTGCGAATTAGAGGCTGAATCGTGCGAAAATGAGCATAATTCGTTCAAAACGATCAAAATTGTTCATTGTGGTGTTGAATTGTGCTCAGTTAAGATAACTTAACATGACTAGATAGTACAGAGTCGAATTACAGCGGATATGTGCGAATTGAGAGCTGAATCGTGCGAAAATGAGCATAATTCGTGCAAAACCAGCAAAATTGTTCATTGTGGTGTTGAATTGTGCTCAGATAGGATAACTTAACATAACTAGATAGTACAGAGTCGAATTACAGCGGATATGTGCGAATTAGAGGCTGAATCGTGCGAAAATGAGCATAATTCGTTCAAAACGATCAAAATTGTTCATTGTGGTGTTGAATTGTGCTCAGTTACGATAACTTAACATGACTAGATAGTACAGAGTCGAATTACAGCGGATATGTGCGAATTAGAGGCTGAATCGTGCGAAAATGAGCATAATTCGTTCAAAACCAGCAAAATTGTTCATTGTGGTGTTGAATTGTGCTCAGTTACGATAACTTAACATGACTAGATAGTACAGAGTCGAATTACAGCGGATATGTGCGAATTAGAGGCTGAATCGTGCGAAAATGAGCATAATTCGTGCAACACGAGCAAAATTGTTCATTGTGGTGTTGAATTGTGCTCAGATAGGATAACTTAACATAACTAGATAGTACAGAGTCGAATTACAGCGGATATGTGCGAATTAGAGGCTGAATCGTGCGAAAATGAGCATAATTCGTTCAAAACCAGCAAAATTGTTCATTGTGGTGTTGAATTGTGCTCAGTTACGATAACTTAACATGACTAGATAGTACAGAGTCGAATTACAGCGGATATGTGCGAATTAGAGGCTGAATCGTGCGAAAATGAGCATAATACGTTCAAAACGATCAAAATTCGTTCGAAACGATCAAAATTGTTCATTGTGGTGTTGAATTGTGCTCAGTTACGATAACTTAACATGACTAGATAGTACAGAGTTGAATTACAGCATGTATGTGCGAATTAGAGGCTGAATCGTGCGAAAATGAGCATAATTCGTGCAACACGAGCAAAATTGTTCATTGTGGTGTTGAATTGTGCTCAGATAGGATAACTTAACATAACTAGATAGTACAGAGTCGAATTACAGCGGATATGTGCGAATTAGAGGCTGAATCGTGCGAAAATGAGCATAATTCGTGCAAAACCAGCAAAATTGTTCATTGTGGTGTTGAATTGTGCTCAGTTACGATAATTTAACATGACTAGATAGTACAGAGTCGAATTACAGCGGATATGTGCGAATTAGAGGCTGAATCGTGCGAAAATGAGCATAATTCGTTCAAAACGATCAAAATTCGTTCGACACGATCAAAATTGTTCATTGTGGTGTTGAATTGTGCTCAGTTACGATAACTTAACATGACTAGATAGTACAGAGTCGAATTACAGCGGATATGTGCGAATTAGAGGCTGAATCGTGCGAAAATGAGCATAATTCGTTCAAAACGATCAAAATTGTTCATTGTGGTGTTGAATTGTGCTCAGTTACGATAACTTAACATGACTAGATAGTACAGAGTCGAATTACAGCGGATATGTGCGAATTAGAGCCTGAATCGTGCGAAAATGAGCATAATTCGTTCAAAACCCACAAAATTGTTCATTGTGGTGTTGAATTGTGCTCAGTTACGATAACTTAACATGACTAGATAGTACAGAGTCGAATTACAGCGGATATGTGCGAATTAGAGGCTGAATCGTGCGAAAATGTGCATAATTCGTTCAAAACGAGCAAAATAGTTCATTGTTGTGTTGAATTGTGCTCAGTCACGATAACTTAACATGACTAGATAGTACAGAGTCGAATTACAGCGGATATGTGCGAATTAGAGCCTGAATCGTGCGAAAATGAGCATAATTCGTTCAAAACGAGCAAAATAGTTCATTGTCGTGTTGAATTGTGCTCAGATAGGATAACTTAACATAACTAGATAGTACAGAGTCGAATTACAGCGGATATGTGCGAATTAGAGCCTGAATCGTGCGAAAATGAGCATAATTCGTTCAAAACCAGCAAAATTGTTCATTGTGGTGTTGAATTGTGCTCAGTTACGATAACTTAACATGACTAGATAGTACAGAGTCGAATTACAGCGGATATGTGCGAATTAGAGGCTGAATCGTGCGAAAATGAGCATAATTCGTGCAAAACGAGCAAAATTGTTCATTGTGGTGTTGAATTGTGCTCAGATAGGATAACTTAACATAACTAGATAGTACAGAGTCGAATTACAGCGGATATGTGCGAATTAGAGGCTGAATCGTGCGAAAATGAGCATAATTCGTTCAAAACGATCAAAATTGATCATTGTGGTGTTGAATTGTGCTCAGTTAAGATAACTTAACATGACTAGATAGTACAGAGTCGAATTACAGCGGATATGTGCGAATTAGAGGCTGAATCGTGCGAAAATGAGCATAATTCGTTCAAAACGATCAAAATTCGTTCGACACGATCAAAATTGTTCATTGTGGTGTTGAATTGTGCTCAGTTACGATAACTTAACATGACTAGATAGTACAGAGTCGAATTACAGCGGATATGTGCGAATTAGAGGCTGAATCGTGCGAAAATGAGCATAATTCGTTCAAAACGATCAAAATTGTTCATTGTGGTGTTGAATTGTGCTCAGTTACGATAACTTAACATGACTAGATAGTACAGAGTCGAATTACAGCGGATATGTGCGAATTAGAGCCTGAATCGTGCGAAAATGAGCATAATTCGTTCAAAACCCACAAAATTGTTCATTGTGGTGTTGAATTGTGCTCAGTTACGATAACTTAACATGACTAGATAGTACAGAGTCGAATTACAGCGGATATGTGCGAATTAGAGGCTGAATCGTGCGAAAATGTGCATAATTCGTTCAAAACGAGCAAAATAGTTCATTGTTGTGTTGAATTGTGCTCAGTTACGATAACTTAACATGACTAGATAGTACAGAGTCGAATTACAGCGGATATGTGCGAATTAGAGCCTGAATCGTGCGAAAATGAGCATAATTCGTTCAAAACGAGCAAAATAGTTCATTGTCGTGTTGAATTGTGCTCAGATAGGATAACTTAACATAACTAGATAGTACAGAGTCGAATTACAGCGGATATGTGCGAATTAGAGCCTGAATCGTGCGAAAATGAGCATAATTCGTTCAAAACCAGCAAAATTGTTCATTGTGGTGTTGAATTGTGCTCAGTTACGATAACTTAACATGACTAGATAGTACAGAGTCGAATTACAGCGGATATGTGCGAATTAGAGGCTGAATCGTGCGAAAATGAGCATAATTCGTGCAAAACGAGCAAAATTGTTCATTGTGGTGTTGAATTGTGCTCAGATAGGATAACTTAACATAACTAGATAGTACAGAGTCGAATTACAGCGGATATGTGCGAATTAGAGGCTGAATCGTGCGAAAATGAGCATAATTCGTTCAAAACGATCAAATTGATCATTGTGGTGTTGAATTGTGCTCAGTTAAGATAACTTAACATGACTAGATAGTACAGAGTCGAATTACAGCGGATATGTGCGAATTAGAGGCTGAATCGTGCGAAAATGAGCATAATTCGTGCAAAACGAGCAAAATTGTTCATTGTGGTGTTGAATTGTGCTCAGATATGATAACTTAACATAACTAGATAGTACAGAGTCGAATTACAGCGGATATGTGCGAATTAGAGGCTGAATCGTGCGAAAATGAGCATAATTCGTTCAAAACGATCAAAATTGTTCATTGTGGTGTTGAATTGTGCTCAGTTAAGATAACTTAACATGACTAGATAGTACAGAGTCGAATTACAGCGGATATGTGCGAATTAGAGGCTGAATCGTGCGAAAATGAGCATAATTCGTGCAAAACCAGCAAAATTGTTCATTGTGGTGTTGAATTGTGCTCAGATAGGATAACTTAACATAACTAGATAGTACAGAGTCGAATTACAGCGGATATGTGCGAATTAGAGGCTGAATCGTGCGAAAATGAGCATAATTCGTTCAAAACGATCAAAATTGTTCATTGTGGTGTTGAATTGTGCTCAGTTACGATAACTTAACATGACTAGATAGTACAGAGTCGAATTACAGCGGATATGTGCGAATTAGAGGCTGAATCGTGCGAAAATGAGCATAATTCGTGCAACACGAGCAAAGTTGTTCATTGTGGTGTTGAATTGTGCTCAGATAGGATAACTTAACATAACTAGATAGTACAGAGTCGAATTACAGCGGATATGTGCGAATTAGAGGCTGAATCGTGCGAAAATGAGCATAATTCGTTCAAAACCAGCAAAATTGTTCATTGTGGTGTTGAATTGTGCTCAGTTACGATAACTTAACATGACTAGATAGTACAGAGTCGAATTACAGCGGATATGTGCGAATTAGAGGCTGAATCGTGCGAAAATGAGCATAATTCGTGCAAAACCAGCAAAATTGTTCATTGTGGTGTTGAATTGTTCTCAGTTACGATAATTTAACATGACTAGATAGTACAGAGTCGAATTACAGCGGATATGTGCGAATTAGAGGCTGAATCGTGCGAAAATGAGCATAATTCGTTCAAAACGATCAAAATTCGTTCGAAACGATCAAAATTGTTCATTGTGGTGTTGAATTGTGCTCAGTTACGATAACTTAACATGACTAGATAGTACAGAGTCGAATTACAGCGGATATGTGCGAATTAGAGGCTGAATCGTGCGAAAATGAGCATAATTCGTTCAAAACGAGCAAAATTGTTCATTGTGGTGTTGAATTGTGCTCAGTTACGATAACTTAACTTGACTAGATAGTACAGAGTCGAATTACAGCGGATATGTGCGAATTAGAGGCTGAATCGTGCGAAAATGAGCATAATTCGTTCAAAACGATCAAAATTGTTCATTGTGGTGTTGAATTGTGCTCAGTTACGATAACTTAACATGACTAGATAGTACAGAGTCGAATTACAGCGGATATGTGCGAATTAGAGGCTGAATCGTGCGAAAATGTGCATAATTCGTTCAAAACGAGCAATATAGTTCATTGTGGTGTTGAATTGTGCTCAGTTACGATAACTTAACATGACTAGATAGTACAGAGTCGAATTACAGCGGATATGTGCGAATTAGAGGCTGAATCGTGCGAAAATGTGCATAATTCGTTCAAAACGAGCAAAATAGTTCATTGTGGTGTTGAATTGTGCTCAGATAGGATAACTTAACATAACTAGATAGTACAGAGTCGAATTACAGCGGATATGTGCGAATTAGAGGCTGAATCGTGCGAAAATGAGCATAATTCGTTCAAAACCAGCAAAATTGTTCATTGTGGTGTTGAATTGTGCTCAGTTACGATAACTTAACATGACTAGATAGTACAGAGTCGAATTACAGCGAATATGTGCGAATTAGAGGCTGAATCGTGCGAAAATGAGCATAATTCGTTCAAAACCAGCAAAATTGTTCATTGTGGTGTTGAATTGTGCTCAGTTACGATAACTTAACATGACTAGATAGTACAGAGTCGAATTACAGCGGATATGTGCGAATTAGAGGCTGAATCGTGCGAAAATGAGCATAATTCGTTCAAAACGATCAAAATTGTTCATTGTGGTGTTGAATTGTGCTCAGTTACGATAACTTAACATGACTAGATAGTACAGAGTCGAATTACAGCGGATATGTGCGAATTAGAGGCTGAATCGTGCGAAAATGAGCATAATTCGTTCAAAACGATCAAAATTGTTCATTGTGGTGTTGAATTGTGCTCAGTTACGATAACTTAACATGACTAGATAGTACAGAGTCGAATTACAGCGGATATGTGCGAATTAGAGCCTGAATCGTGCGAAAATGAGCATAATTCGTGCAAAACGAGCAAAATTGTTCATTGTGGTGTTGAATTGTGCTCAGATAGGATAACTTAACATAACTAGATAGTACAGAGTCGAATTACAGCGGATATGTGCGAATTAGAGGCTGAATCGTGCGAAAATGAGCATAATTCGTGCAAAACCAGCAAAATTGTTCATTGTGGTGTTGAATTGTGCTCAGATAGGATAACTTAACATAACTAGATAGTACAGAGTCGAATTACAGCGGATATGTGCGAATTAGAGGCTGAATCGTGCGAAAATGAGCATAATTCGTTCAAAACGATCAAAATTGTTCATTGTGGTGTTGAATTGTGCTCAGTTACGATAACTTAACATGACTAGATAGTACAGAGTCGAATTACAGCGGATATGTGCGAATTAGAGGCTGAATCGTGCGAAAATGAGCATAATTCGTTCAAAACGAGCAAAATTGTTCATTGTGGTGTTGAATTGTGCTCAGTTACGATAACTTAACTTGACTAGATAGTACAGAGTCGAATTACAGCGGATATGTGCGAATTAGAGGCTGAATCGTGCGAAAATGAGCATAATTCGTGCAAAACCAGCAAAATTGTTCATTGTGGTGTTGAATTGTTCTCAGTTACGATAATTTAACATGACTAGATAGTACAGAGTCGAATTACAGCGGATATGTGCGAATTAGAGGCTGAATCGTGCGAAAATGAGCATAATTCGTTCAAAACGATCAAAATTCGTTCGAAACGATCAAAATTGTTCATTGTGGTGTTGAATTGTGCTCAGTTACGATAACTTAACATGACTAGATAGTACAGAGTCGAATTACAGCGGATATGTGCGAATTAGAGGCTGAATCGTGCGAAAATGAGCATAATTCGTTCAAAACGAGCAAAATTGTTCATTGTGGTGTTGAATTGTGCTCAGTTACGATAACTTAACTTGACTAGATAGTACAGAGTCGAATTACAGCGGATATGTGCGAATTAGAGGCTGAATCGTGCGAAAATGAGCATAATTCGTTCAAAACGATCAAAATTGTTCATTGTGGTGTTGAATTGTGCTCAGTTACGATAACTTAACATGACTAGATAGTACAGAGTCGAATTACAGCGAATATGTGCGAATTAGAGGCTGAATCGTGCGAAAATGTGCATAATTCGTTCAAAACGAGCAATATAGTTCATTGTGGTGTTGAATTGTGCTCAGTTACGATAACTTAACATGACTAGATAGTACAGAGTCGAATTACAGCGGATATGTGCGAATTAGAGGCTGAATCGTGCGAAAATGAGCATAATTCGTTCAAAACGATCAAAATTGTTCATTGTGGTGTTGAATTGTGCTCAGTTACGATAACTTAACATGACTAGATAGTACAGAGTCGAATTACAGCGGATATGTGCGAATTAGAGGCTGAATCGTGCGAAAATGAGCATAATTCGTTCAAAACGATCAAAATTGTTCATTGTGGTGTTGAATTGTGCTCAGTTACGATAACTTAACATGACTAGATAGTACAGAGTCGAATTACAGCGGATATGTGCGAATTAGAGCCTGAATCGTGCGAAAATGAGCATAATTCGTGCAAAACGAGCAAAATTGTTCATTGTGGTGTTGAATTGTGCTCAGATAGGATAACTTAACATAACTAGATAGTACAGAGTCGAACTACAGCGGATATGTGCGAATTAGAGGCTGAATCGTGCGAAAATGAGCATAATTCGTGCAAAACCAGCAAAATTGTTCATTGTGGTGTTGAATTGTGCTCAGGTAGGATAACTTAACATAACTAGATAGTACAGAGTCGAATTACAGCGGATATGTGCGAATTAGAGGCTGAATCGTGCGAAAATGAGCATAATTCGTTCAAAACGATCAAAATTCGTGCAAAACGAGCAAAATTGTTCATTGTGGTGTTGAATTGTGCTCAGATAGGATAACTTAACATAACTAGATAGTACAGAGTCGAATTACAGCGGATATGTGCGAATTAGAGGCTGAATCGTGCGAAAATGAGCATAATTCGTTCAAAACCAGCAAAATTGTTCATTGTGGTGTTGAATTGTGCTCAGTTACGATAACTTAACATGACTAGATAGTACAGAGTCGAATTACAGCGGATATGTGCGAATTAGAGGCTGAATCGTGCGAAAATGTGCATATTTCGTTCAAAACGAGCAAAATAGTTCATTGTGGTGTTGAATTGTGCTCAGATAGGATAACTTAACATAACTAGATAGCACAGAGTCGAATTACAGCGGATATGTGCGAATTAGAGGCTGAATCGTGCGAAAATGAGCATAATTCGTTCAAAACCAGCAAAATTGTTCATTGTGGTGTTGAATTGTGCTCAGTTACGATAACTTAACATGACTAGATAGTACAGAGTCGAATTACAGCGGATATGTGCGAATTAGAGGCTGAATCGTGCGAAAATGAGCATAATTCGTTCAAAACCAGCAAAATTGTTCATTGTGGTGTTGAATTGTGCTCAGTTACGATAACTTAACATGACTTGATAGTACAGAGTCGAATTACAGCGGATATGTGCGAATTAGAGGCTGAATCGTGCGAAAATGAGCATAATTCGTGCAAAACCAGCAAAATTGTTCATTGTGGTGTTGAATTGTGCTCAGTTACGATAATTTAACATGACTAGATAGTACAGAGTCGAATTACAGCGGATATGTGCGAATTAGAGGCTGAATCGTGCGAAAATGAGCATAATTCGTTCAAAACCAGCAAAATTGTTCATTGTGGTGTTGAATTGTGCTCAGTTACGATAACTTAACATGACTAGATAGTACAGAGTCGAATTACAGCGGATATGTGCGAATGAGAGGCTGAATCGTGCGAAAATGAGCATAATTCGTGCAAAACCAGCAAAATTGTTCATTGTGGTGTTGAATTGTGCTCAGTTACGATAATTTAACATGACTAGATAGTACAGAGTCGAATTACAGCGGATATGTGCGAATTAGAGGCTGAATCGTGCGAAAATGAGCATAATTCGTTCAAAACGATCAAAATTCGTGCAAAACGAGCAAAATTGTTCATTGTGGTGTTGAATTGTGCTCAGATAGGATAACTTAACATAACTAGATAGTACAGAGTCGAATTACAGCGGATATGTGCGAATTAGAGGCTGAATCGTGCGAAAATGAGCATAATTCGTTCAAAACGATCAAAATTGTTCATTGTGGTGTTGAATTGTGCTCAGTTACGATAACTTAACATGACTAGATAGTACAGAGTCGAATTACAGCGGATATGTGCGAATTAGAGGCTGAATCGTGCGAAAATGAGCATAATTCGTGCAAAACCAGCAAAATTGTTCATTGTGGTGTTGAATTGTGCTCAGATAGGATAACTTAACATAACTAGATAGTACAGAGTCGAATTACAGCGGATATTTGCGAATTAGAGGCTGAATCGTGCGAAAATGAGCATAATTCGTTCAAAACGATCAAAATTGTTCATTGTGGTGTTGAATTGTACTCAGTTACGATAACTTAACATGACTAGATAGTACAGAGTCGAATTACAGCGGATATGTGCGAATTAGAGGCTGAATCGTGCGAAAATGAGCATAATTCGTGCAAAACCAGCAAAATTGTTCATTGTGGTGTTGAATTGTGCTCAGATAGGATAACTTAACATAACTAGATAGTACAGAGTCGAATTACAGCGGATATGTGCGAATTAGAGGCTGAATCGTGCGAAAATGAGCATAATTCGTTCAAAACGATCAAAATTGTTCATTGTGGTGTTGAATTGTGCTCAGTTACGATAACTTAACATGACTAGATAGTACAGAGTCGAATTACAGCGGATATGTGCGAATTAGAGGCTGAATCGTGCGAAAATGAGCATAATTCGTTCAAAACGATCAAAATTCGTGCAAAACGAGCAAAATTGTTCATTGTGGTGTTGAATTGTGCTCAGATAGGATAACTTAACATAACTAGATAGTACAGAGTCGAATTACAGCGGATATGTGCGAATTAGAGGCTGAATCGTGCGAAAATGAGCATAATTCGTTCAAAACGATCAAAATTGTTCATTGTGGTGTTGAATTGTGCTCAGTTACGATAACTTAACATGACTAGATTGTACAGAGTCGAATTACAGCGGATATGTGCGAATTAGAGGCTGAATCGTGCGAAAATGAGCATAATTCGTGCAACACGAGCAAAATTGTTCATTGTGGTGTTGAATTGTGCTCAGATAGGATAACTTAACATAACTAGATAGTACAGAGTCGAATTACAGCGGATACGTGCGAATTAGAGGCTGAATCGTGCGAAAATGAGCATAATTCGTTCAAAACCAGCAAAATTGTTCATTGTGGTGTTGAATTGTGCTCAGTTACGATAACTTAACATGACTAGATAGTACAGAGTCGAATTACAGCGGATATGTGCGAATTAGAGGCTGAATCGTGCGAAAATGAGCATAATTCGTTCAAAACGATCAAAATTCGTTCGAAACGATCAAAATTGTTCATTGTGGTGTTGAATTGTGCTCAGTTACGATAACTTAACATGACTAGATAGTACAGAGTCGAATTACAGCATGTATGTGCGAATTAGAGGCTGAATCGTGCGAAAATGAGAATAATTCGTGCAACACGAGCAAAATTGTTCATTGTGGTGTTGAATTGTGCTCAGATAGGATAACTTAACATAACTAGATAGTACAGAGTCGAATTACAGCGGATATGTGCGAAATAGAGGCTGAATCGTGCGAAAATGAGCATAATTCGTGCAAAACCAGCAAAATTGTTCATTGTGGTGTTGAATTGTGCTCAGTTACGATAATTTAACATGACTAGATAGTACAGAGTCGAATTACAGCGGATATGTGCGAATTAGAGGCTGAATCGTGCGAAAATGAGCATAATTCGTTCAAAACGATCAAAATTCGTGCAAAACGAGCAAAATTGTTCATTGTGGTGTTGAATTGTGCTCAGATAGGATAACTTAACATAACTAGATAGTACAGAGTCGAATTACAGCGGATATGTGCGAATTAGAGGCTGAATCGTGCGAAAATGAGCATAATTCGTTCAAAACCAGCAAAATTGTTCATTGTGGTGTTGAATTGTGCTCAGTTACGATAACTTAACATGACTAGATAGTACAGAGTCGAATTACAGCGGATATGTGCGAATTAGAGGCTGAATCGTGCGAAAATGAGCATAATTCGTGCAAAACGAGCAAAAATTGTTCATTGTGGTGTTGAATTGTGCTCAGATAGATAACTTAACATAACTAGATAGCACAGAGTCGAATTACAGCGGATATGTGCGAATTAGAGGGTGAATCGTGCGAAAATGAGCATAATTCGTTCAAAACCAGCAAAATTGTTCATTGTGGTGTTGCAATTGTGCTCAGTTACGATAACTTAACATACTAGATAGTACAGAGTCGAATTACAGCGGATATGTGCGAATTAGAGGCTGAATCGTGCGAAAATGAGCATAATTCGTTCAAAAACCAGCAAAATTGTTCATTGTGGTGTTGAATTGTGCTCAGTTACGATAACTTAACATGACTAGATAGTACAGAGTCGAATTACAGCGGATATGTGCGAATTAGAGGCTGAATCGTGCGAAAATGAGCATAATTCGTTCAAAACGATCAAAATTCGTTCGAAACGATCAAAATTGTTCATTGTGGTGTTGAATTGTGCTCAGTTACGATAACTTAACATGACTAGATAGTACAGAGTCGAATTACAGCGGATATGTGCGAATTAGAGGCTGAATCGTGCGAAAATGAGCATAATTCGTTCAAAACGATCAAAATTGTTCATTGTGGTGTTGAATTGTGCTCAGTTACGATAACTTAACATGACTAGATAGTACAGAGTCGAATTACAGCGGATATGTGCGAATTAGAGGCTGAATCGTGCGAAAATGAGCATAATTCGTTCAAACGATCAAAATTGTTCATTGTGGTGTTGAATTGTGCTCAGTTACGATAACTTAACATGACTAGATAGTACAGAGTCGAATTACAGCGGATATGTGCGAATTAGAGCCTGAATCGTGCGAAAATGAGCATAATTCGTGCAAAACGAGCAAAATTGTTCATTGTGGTGTTGAATTGTGCTCAGATAGGATAACTTAACATAACTAGATAGTACAGAGTCGAATTACAGCGGATATGTGCGAATTAGAGGCTGAATCGTGCGAAAATGAGCATAATTCGTGCAAAACCAGCAAAATTGTTCATTGTGGTGTTGAATTGTGCTCAGGTAGGATAACTTAACATAACTAGATAGTACAGAGTCGAATTACAGCGGATATGTGCGAATTAGAGGCTGAATCGTGCGAAAATGAGCATAATTCGTTCAAAACGATCAAAATTGTTCATTGTGGTGTTGAATTGTGCTCAGTTACGATAACTTAACATGACTAGATAGTACAGAGTCGAATTACAGCGGATATGTGCGAATTAGAGGCTGAATCGTGCGAAAATGAGCATAATTCGTTCAAAACCAGCAAAATTGTTCATTGTGGTGTTGAATTGTGCTCAGTTACGATAACTTAACATGACTAGATAGTACAGAGTCGAATTACAGCGGATATGTGCGAATTAGAGGCTGAATCGTGCGAAAATGAGCATAATTCGTTCAAAACCAGCAAAATTGTTCATTGTGGTGTTGAATTGTGCTCAGTTACGATAACTTAACATGACTAGATAGTACAGAGTCGAATTACAGCGGATATGTGCGAATTAGAGGCTGAATCGTGCGAAAATGAGCATAATTCGTGCAAAACGAGCAAAATTGTTCATTGTGGTGTTGAATTGTGCTCAGATAGGATAACTTAACATAACTAGATAGCACAGAGTCGAATTACAGCGGATATGTGCGAATTAGAGGGTGAATCGTGCGAAAATGAGCATAATTCGTTCAAAACCAGCAAAATTGTTCATTGTGGTGTTGAATTGTGCTCAGTTACGATAACTTAACATGACTAGATAGTACAGAGTCGAATTACAGCGGATATGTGCGAATTAGAGGCTGAATCGTGCGAAAATGAGCATAATTCGTTCAAAACCAGCAAAATTGTTCATTGTGGTGTTGAATTGTGCTCAGTTACGATAACTTAACATGACTAGATAGTACAGAGTCGAATTACAGCGGATATGTGCGAATTAGAGGCTGAATCGTGCGAAAATGAGCATAATTCGTTCAAAACGATCAAAATTCGTTCGAAACGATCAAAATTGTTCATTGTGGTGTTGAATTGTGCTCAGTTACGATAACTTAACATGACTAGATAGTACAGAGTCGAATTACAGCGGATATGTGCGAATTAGAGGCTGAATCGTGCGAAAATGAGCATAATTCGTTCAAAACGATCAAAATTGTTCATTGTGGTGTTGAATTGTGCTCAGTTACGATAACTTAACATGACTAGATAGTACAGAGTCGAATTACAGCGGATATGTGCGAATTAGAGGCTGAATCGTGCGAAAATGAGCATAATTCGTTCAAAACGATCAAAATTGTTCATTGTGGTGTTGAATTGTGCTCAGTTACGATAACTTAACATGACTAGATAGTACAGAGTCGAATTACAGCGGATATGTGCGAATTAGAGCCTGAATCGTGCGAAAATGAGCATAATTCGTGCAAAACGAGCAAAATTGTTCATTGTGGTGTTGAATTGTGCTCAGATAGGATAACTTAACATAACTAGATAGTACAGAGTCGAATTACAGCGGATATGTGCGAATTAGAGGCTGAATCGTGCGAAAATGAGCATAATTCGTGCAAAACCAGCAAAATTGTTCATTGTGGTGTTGAATTGTGCTCAGGTAGGATAACTTAACATAACTAGATAGTACAGAGTCGAATTACAGCGGATATGTGCGAATTAGAGGCTGAATCGTGCGAAAATGAGCATAATTCGTTCAAAACGATCAAAATTGTTCATTGTGGTGTTGAATTGTGCTCAGTTACGATAACTTAACATGACTAGATAGTACAGAGTCGAATTACAGCGGATATGTGCGAATTAGAGGCTGAATCGTGCGAAAATGAGCATAATTCGTGCAACACGAGCAAAGTTGTTCATTGTGGTGTTGAATTGTGCTCAGATAGGATAACTCAACATAACTAGATAGTACAGAGTCGAATTACAGCGGATATGTGCGAATTAGAGGCTGAATCGTGCGAAAATGAGCATAATTCGTTCAAAACCAGCAAAATTGTTCATTGTGGTGTTGAATTGTGCTCAGTTACGATAACTTAACATGACTAGATAGTACAGAGTCGAATTACAGCGGATATGTGCGAATTAGAGGCTGAATCGTGCGAAAATGAGCATAATTCGTGCAAAACCAGCAAAATTGTTCATTGTGGTGTTGAATTGTTCTCAGTTACGATAATTTAACATGACTAGATAGTACAGAGTCGAATTACAGCGGATATGTGCGAATTAGAGGCTGAATCGTGCGAAAATGAGCATAATTCGTTCAAAACGAGCAAAATTGTTCATTGTGGTGTTGAATTGTGCTCAGTTACGATAACTTAACTTGACTAGATAGTACAGAGTCGAATTACAGCGGATATGTGCGAATTAGAGGCTGAATCGTGCGAAAATGAGCATAATTCGTTCAAAACGATCAAAATTGTTCATTGTGGTGTTGAATTGTGCTCAGTTACGATAACTTAACATGACTAGATAGTACAGAGTCGAATTACAGCGGATATGTGCGAATTAGAGGCTGAATCGTGCGAAAATGTGCATAATTCGTTCAAAACGAGCAATATAGTTCATTGTGGTGTTGAATTGTGCTCAGTTACGATAACTTAACATGACTAGATAGTACAGAGTCGAATTACAGCGGATATGTGCGAATTAGAGGCTGAATCGTGCGAAAATGTGCATAATTCGTTCAAAACGAGCAAAATAGTTCATTGTGGTGTTGAATTGTGCTCAGATAGGATAACTTAACATAACTAGATAGTACAGAGTCGAATTACAGCGGATATGTGCGAATTAGAGGCTGAATCGTGCGAAAATGAGCATAATTCGTTCAAAACGATCAAAATTGTTCATTGTGGTGTTGAATTGTGCTCAGTTACGATAACTTAACATGACTAGATAGTACAGAGTCGAATTACAGCGGATATGTGCGAATTAGAGGCTGAATCGTGCGAAAATGAGCATAATCGTTCAAACGATCAAAATTCGTGCAAAACGAGCAAAATTGTTCATTGTGGTGTTGAATTGTGCTCAGATAGGATAACTTAACATGACTTGATAGTACAGAGTCGAATTACAGCGGATATGTGCGAATTAGAGGCTGAATCGTGCGAAAATGAGCATAATTCGTGCAAAACCAGCAAAATTGTTCATTGTGGTGTTGAATTGTGCTCAGTTACGATAATTTAACATGACTAGATAGTACAGAGTCGAATTACAGCGGATATGTGCGAATTAGAGGCTGAATCGTGCGAAAATGAGCATAATTCGTTCAAAACCAGCAAAATTGTTCATTGTGGTGTTGAATTGTGCTCAGTTACGATAACTTAACATGACTAGATAGTACAGAGTCGAATTACAGCGGATATGTGCGAATTAGAGGCTGAATCGTGCGAAAATGAGCATAATTCGTGCAAAACCAGCAAAATTGTTCATTGTGGTGTTGAATTGTGCTCAGATAGGATAACTTAACATAACTAGATAGTACAGAGTCGAATTACAGCGGATATGTGCGAATTAGAGGCTGAATCGTGCGAAAATGAGCATAATTCGTTCAAAACCAGCAAAATTGTTCATTGTGGTGTTGAATTGTGCTCAGTTACGATAACTTAACATGACTAGATAGTACAGAGTCGAATTACAGCGGATATGTGCGAATTAGAGGCTGAATCGTGCGAAAATGAGCATAATTCGTGCAAAACCAGCAAAATTGTTCATTGTGGTGTTGAATTGTGCTCAGTTACGATAATTTAACATGACTAGATAGTACAGAGTCGAATTACAGCGGATATGTGCGAATTAGAGGCTGAATCGTGCGAAAATGAGCATAATTCGTGCAAAACCAGCAAAATTGTTCATTGTGGTGTTGAATTGTGCTCAGATAGGATAACTTAACATAACTAGATAGTACAGAGTCGAATTACAGCGGATATTTGCGAATTAGAGGCTGAATCGTGCGAAAATGAGCATAATTCGTTCAAAACGATCAAAATTGTTCATTGTGGTGTTGAATTGTACTCAGTTACGATAACTTAACATGACTAGATAGTACAGAGTCGAATTACAGCGGATATGTGCGAATTAGAGGCTGAATCGTGCGAAAATGAGCATAATTCGTGCAAAACCAGCAAAATTGTTCATTGTGGTGTTGAATTGTGCTCAGATAGGATAACTTAACATAACTAGATAGTACAGAGTCGAATTACAGCGGATATGTGCGAATTAGAGGCTGAATCGTGCGAAAATGAGCATAATTCGTTCAAAACCAGCAAAATTGTTCATTGTGGTGTTGAATTGTGCTCAGTTACGATAACTTAACATGACTAGATAGTACAGAGTCGAATTACAGCGGATATGTGCGAATTAGAGGCTGAATCGTGCGAAAATGTGCATAATTCGTTCAAAACGAGCAAAATAGTTCATTGTGGTGTTGAAATGTGCTCAGTTACGATAACTTAACATGACTAGATAGTACAGAGTCGAATTACAGCGGATATGTGCGAATTAGAGGCTGAATCGTGCAAAAATGAGCATAATTCGTTCAAAACGATCAAAATTCGTTCGAAACGATCAAAATTGTTCATTGTGGTGTTGAATTGTGCTCAGTTACGATAACTTAACATGACTAGATAGTACAGAGTCGAATTACAGCATGTATGTGCGAATTAGAGGCTGAATCGTGCGAAAATGAGAATAATTCGTGCAACACGAGCAAAATTGTTCATTGTGGTGTTGAATTGTGCTCAGATAGGATAACTTAACATAACTAGATAGTACAGAGTCGAATTACAGCGGATATGTGCGAATTAGAGGCTGAATCGTGCGAAAATGAGCATAATTCGTGCAAAACCAGCAAAATTGTTCATTGTGGTGTTGAATTGTGCTCAGTTACGATAATTTAACATGACTAGATAGTACAGAGTCGAATTACAGCGGATATGTGCGAATTAGAGGCTGAATCGTGCGAAAATGAGCATAATTCGTTCAAAACGAGCAAAATTGTTCATTGTGGTGTTGAATTGTGCTCAGTTACGATAACTTAACATGACTAGATAGTACAGAGTCGAATTACAGCGGATATGTGCGAACTAGAGGATGAATCGTGCGAAAATGAGCATAATTCGTGCAAAACCAGCAAAATTGTTCATTGTGGTGTTGAATTGTGCTCAGATAGGATAACTTAACATAACTAGATAGTACAGAGTCGAATTACAGCGGATATGTGCGAATTAGAGGCTGAATCGTGCGAAAATGAGCATAATTCGTTCAAAACCAGCAAAATTGTTCATTGTGGTGTTGAATTGTGCTCAGTTACGATAACTTAACATGACTAGATAGTACAGAGTCGAATTACAGCGGATATGTGCGAATTAGAGGCTGAATCGTGCGAAAATGAGCATAATTCGTGCAAAACGAGCAAAATTGTTCATTGTGGTGTTGAATTGTGCTCAGATAGGATAACTTAACATAACTAGGTAGTACAGAGTCGAATTACAGCGGATATGTGCGAATTAGAGGCTGAATCGTGCGAAAATGAGCATAATTCGTTCAAAACCAGCAAAATTGTTCATTGTGGTGTTGAATTGTGCTCAGTTACGATAACTTAACATGACTAGATAGTACAGAGTCGAATTACAGCGGATATGTGCGAATTAGAGGCTGAATCGTGCGAAAATGAGCATAATTCGTGCAAAACCAGCAAAATTGTTCATTGTGGTGTTGAATTGTGCTCAGATAGGATAACTTAACATAACTAGATAGTACAGAGTCGAATTACAGCGGATATGTGCGAATTAGAGGCTGAATCGTGCGAAAATGAGCATAATTCGTTCAAAACCAGCAAAATTGTTCATTGTGGTGTTGAATTGTGCTCAGTTACGATAACTTAACATGACTAGATAGTACAGAGTCGAATTACAGCGGATATGTGCGAATTAGAGGCTGAATCGTGCGAAAATGAGCATAATTCGTGCAACACGAGCAAAATTGTTCATTGTGGTGTTGAATTGTGCTCAGATAGGATAACTTAACATAACTAGATAGTACAGAGTCGAATTACAGCGGATACGTGCGAATTAGAGGCTGAATCGTGCGAAAATGAGCATAATTCGTTCAAAACCAGCAAAATTGTTCATTGTGGTGTTGAATTGTGCTCAGTTACGATAACTTAACATGACTAGATAGTACAGAGTCGAATTACAGCGGATATGTGCGAATTAGAGGCTGAATCGTGCGAAAATGAGCATAATTCGTTCAAAACGATCAAAATTCGTTCGAAACGATCAAAATTGTTCATTGTGGTGTTGAATTGTGCTCAGTTACGATAACTTAACATGACTAGATAGTACAGAGTCGAATTACAGCATGTATGTGCGAATTAGAGGCTGAATCGTGCGAAAATGAGAATAATTCGTGCAACACGAGCAAAATTGTTCATTGTGGTGTTGAATTGTGCTCAGATAGGATAACTTAACATAACTAGATAGTACAGAGTCGAATTACAGCGGATATGTGCGAATTAGAGGCTGAATCGTGCGAAAATGAGCATAATTCGTGCAAAACCAGCAAAATTGTTCATTGTGGTGTTGAATTGTGCTCAGTTACGATAATTTAACATGACTAGATAGTACAGAGTCGAATTACAGCGGATATGTGCGAATTAGAGGCTGAATCGTGCGAAAATGAGCATAATTCGTTCAAAACGATCAAAATTCGTGCAAAACGAGCAAAATTGTTCATTGTGGTGTTGAATTGTGCTCAGATAGGATAACTTAACATAACTAGATAGTACAGAGTCGAATTACAGCGGATATGTGCGAATTAGAGGCTGAATCGTGCGAAAATGAGCATAATTCGTTCAAAACCAGCAAAATTGTTCATTGTGGTGTTGAATTGTGCTCAGTTACGATAACTTAACATGACTAGATAGTACAGAGTCGAATTACAGCGGATATGTGCGAATTAGAGGCTGAATCGTGCGAAAATGAGCATAATTCGTGCAAAACGAGCAAAATTGTTCATTGTGGTGTTGAATTGTGCTCAGATAGGATAACTTAACATAACTAGATAGCACAGAGTCGAATTACAGCGGATATGTGCGAATTAGAGGCTGAATCGTGCGAAAATGAGCATAATTCGTTCAAAACCAGCAAAATTGTTCATTGTGGTGTTGAATTGTGCTCAGTTACGATAACTTAACATGACTAGATAGTACAGAGTCGAATTACAGCGGATATGTGCGAATTAGAGGCTGAATCGTGCGAAAATGAGCATAATTCGTTCAAAACCAGCAAAATTGTTCATTGTGGTGTTGAATTGTGCTCAGTTACGATAACTTAACATGACTAGATAGTACAGAGTCGAATTACAGCGGATATGTGCGAATTAGAGGCTGAATCGTGCGAAAATGAGCATAATTCGTGCAAAACCAGCAAAATTGTTCATTGTGGTGTTGAATTGTGCTCAGTTACGATAATTTAACATGACTAGATAGTACAGAGTCGAATTACAGCGGATATGTGCGAATTAGAGGCTGAATCGTGCGAAAATGAGCATAATTCGTTCAAAACCAGCAAAATTGTTCATTGTGGTGTTGAATTGTGCTCAGTTACGATAACTTAACATGACTAGATAGTACAGAGTCGAATTACAGCGGATATGTGCGAATTAGAGGCTGAATCGTGCGAAAATGAGCATAATTCGTGCAAAACCAGCAAAATTGTTCATTGTGGTGTTGAATTGTGCTCAGATAGGATAACTTAACATAACTAGATAGTACAGAGTCGAATTACAGCGGATATGTGCGAATTAGAGGCTGAATCGTGCGAAAATGAGCATAATTCGTTCAAAACCAGCAAAATTGTTCATTGTGGTGTTGAATTGTGCTCAGTTACGATAACTTAACATGACTAGATAGTACAGAGTCGAATTACAGCGGATATGTGCGAATTAGAGGCTGAATCGTGCGAAAATGAGCATAATTCGTGCAAAACCAGCAAAATTGTTCATTGTGGTGTTGAATTGTGCTCAGATAGGATAACTTAACATAACTAGATAGTACAGAGTCGAATTACAGCGGATATTTGCGAATTAGAGGCTGAATCGTGCGAAAATGAGCATAATTCGTTCAAAACGATCAAAATTGTTCATTGTGGTGTTGAATTGTGCTCAGTTACGATAACTTAACATGACTAGATAGTACAGAGTCGAATTACAGCGGATATGTGCGAATTAGAGGCTGAATCGTGCGAAAATGAGCATAATTCGTGCAAAACCAGCAAAATTGTTCATTGTGGTGTTGAATTGTGCTCAGATAGGATAACTTAACATAACTAGATAGTACAGAGTCGAATTACAGCGGATATGTGCGAATTAGAGGCTGAATCGTGCGAAAATGAGCATAATTCGTTCAAAACCAGCAAAATTGTTCATTGTGGTGTTGAATTGTGCTCAGTTACGATAACTTAACATGACTAGATAGTACAGAGTCGAATTACAGCGGATATGTGCGAATTAGAGGCTGAATCGTGCGAAAATGTGCATAATTCGTTCAAAACGAGCAAAATAGTTCATTGTGGTGTTGAATTGTGCTCAGTTACGATAACTTAACATGACTAGATAGTACAGAGTCGAATTACAGCGGATATGTGCGAATTAGAGGCTGAATCGTGCGAAAATGAGCATAATTCGTTCAAAACGATCAAAATTGTTCATTGTGGTGTTGAATTGTGCTCAGTTACGATAACTTAACATGACTAGATAGTACAGAGTCGAATTACAGCGGATATGTGCGAATTAGAGGCTGAATCGTGCGAAAATGAGCATAATTCGTTCAAAACGATCAAAATTCGTGCAAAACGAGCAAAATTGTTCATTGTGGTGTTGAATTGTGCTCAGATAGGATAACTTAACATAACTAGATAGTACAGAGTCGAATTACAGCGGATATGTGCGAATTAGAGGCTGAATCGTGCGAAAATGAGCATAATTCGTTCAAAACGATCAAAATTGTTCATTGTGGTGTTGAATTGTGCTCAGTTACGATAACTTAACATGACTAGATAGTACAGAGTCGAATTACAGCGGATATGTGCGAATTAGAGGCTGAATCGTGCGAAAATGAGCATAATTCGTGCAACACGAGCAAAATTGTTCATTGTGGTGTTGAATTGTGCTCAGATAGGATAACTTAACATAACTAGATAGTACAGAGTCGAATTACAGCGGATATGTGCGAATTAGAGGCTGAATCGTGCGAAAATGAGCATAATTCGTTCAAAACCAGCAAAATTGTTCATTGTGGTGTTGAAATGTGCTCAGTTACGATAACTTAACATGACTAGATAGTACAGAGTCGAATTACAGCGGATATGTGCGAATTAGAGGCTGAATCGTGCAAAAATGAGCATAATTCGTTCAAAACGATCAAAATTCGTTCGAAACGATCAAAATTGTTCATTGTGGTGTTGAATTGTGCTCAGTTACGATAACTTAACATGACTAGATAGTACAGAGTCGAATTACAGCATGTATGTGCGAATTAGAGGCTGAATCGTGCGAAAATGAGAATAATTCGTGCAACACGAGCAAAATTGTTCATTGTGGTGTTGAATTGTGCTCAGATAGGATAACTTAACATAACTAGATAGTACAGAGTCGAATTACAGCGGATATGTGCGAATTAGAGGCTGAATCGTGCGAAAATGAGCATAATTCGTGCAAAACCAGCAAAATTGTTCATTGTGGTGTTGAATTGTGCTCAGTTACGATAATTTAACATGACTAGATAGTACAGAGTCGAATTACAGCGGATATGTGCGAATTAGAGGCTGAATCGTGCGAAAATGAGCATAATTCGTTCAAAACGAGCAAAATTGTTCATTGTGGTGTTGAATTGTGCTCAGTTACGATAACTTAACATGACTAGATAGTACAGAGTCGAATTACAGCGGATATGTGCGAACTAGAGGATGAATCGTGCGAAAATGAGCATAATTCGTGCAAAACCAGCAAAATTGTTCATTGTGGTGTTGAATTGTGCTCAGATAGGATAACTTAACATAACTAGATAGTACAGAGTCGAATTACAGCGGATATGTGCGAATTAGAGGCTGAATCGTGCGAAAATGAGCATAATTCGTTCAAAACCAGCAAAATTGTTCATTGTGGTGTTGAATTGTGCTCAGTTACGATAACTTAACATGACTAGATAGTACAGAGTCGAATTACAGCGGATATGTGCGAATTAGAGGCTGAATCGTGCGAAAATGAGCATAATTCGTGCAAAACGAGCAAAATTGTTCATTGTGGTGTTGAATTGTGCTCAGATAGGATAACTTAACATAACTAGGTAGTACAGAGTCGAATTACAGCGGATATGTGCGAATTAGAGGCTGAATCGTGCGAAAATGAGCATAATTCGTTCAAAACCAGCAAAATTGTTCATTGTGGTGTTGAATTGTGCTCAGTTACGATAACTTAACATGACTAGATAGTACAGAGTCGAATTACAGCGGATATGTGCGAATTAGAGGCTGAATCGTGCGAAAATGAGCATAATTCGTGCAAAACCAGCAAAATTGTTCATTGTGGTGTTGAATTGTGCTCAGATAGGATAACTTAACATAACTAGATAGTACAGAGTCGAATTACAGCGGATATGTGCGAATTAGAGGCTGAATCGTGCGAAAATGAGCATAATTCGTTCAAAACCAGCAAAATTGTTCATTGTGGTGTTGAATTGTGCTCAGTTACGATAACTTAACATGACTAGATAGTACAGAGTCGAATTACAGCGGATATGTGCGAATTAGAGGCTGAATCGTGCGAAAATGTGCATAATTCGTTCAAAACGAGCAAAATAGTTCATTGTGGTGTTGAATTGTGCTCAGTTACGATAACTTAACATGACTAGATAGTACAGAGTCGAATTACAGCGGATATGTGCGAATTAGAGGCTGAATCGTGCGAAAATGAGCATAATTCGTTCAAAACGATCAAAATTGTTCATTGTGGTGTTGAATTGTGCTCAGTTACGATAACTTAACATGACTAGATAGTACAGAGTCGAATTACAGCGGATATGTGCGAATTAGAGGCTGAATCGTGCGAAAATGAGCATAATTCGTTCAAAACGATCAAAATTGTTCATTGTGGTGTTGAATTGTGCTCAGTTACGATAACTTAACATGACTAGATAGTACAGAGTCGAATTACAGCGGATATGTGCGAATTAGAGGCTGAATCGTGCGAAAATGAGCATAATTCGTGCAACACGAGCAAAATTGTTCATTGTGGTGTTGAATTGTGCTCAGATAGGATAACTTAACATAACTAGATAGTACAGAGTCGAATTACAGCGGATATGTGCGAATTAGAGGCTGAATCGTGCGAAAATGAGCATAATTCGTTCAAAACCAGCAAAATTGTTCATTGTGGTGTTGAATTGTGCTCAGTTACGATAACTTAACATGACTAGATAGTACAGAGTCGAATTACAGCGGATATGTGCGAATTAGAGGCTGAATCGTGCGAAAATGAGCATAATTCGTTCAAAACGATCAAAATTCGTGCAAAACGAGCAAAATTGTTCATTGTGGTGTTGAATTGTGCTCAGATAGGATAACTTAACATAACTAGATAGTACAGAGTCGAATTACAGCGGATATGTGCGAATTAGAGGCTGAATCGTGCGAAAATGAGCATAATTCGTTCAAAACGATCAAAATTGTTCATTGTGGTGTTGAATTGTGCTCAGTTACGATAACTTAACATGACTAGATAGTACAGAGTCGAATTACAGCGGATATGTGCGAATTAGAGGCTGAATCGTGCGAAAATGAGCATAATTCGTGCAACACGAGCAAAATTGTTCATTGTGGTGTTGAATTGTGCTCAGATAGGATAACTTAACATAACTAGATAGTACAGAGTCGAATTACAGCGGATATGTGCGAATTAGAGGCTGAATCGTGCGAAAATGAGCATAATTCGTTCAAAACCAGCAAAATTGTTCATTGTGGTGTTGAAATGTGCTCAGTTACGATAACTTAACATGACTGGATAGTACAGAGTCGAATTACAGCGGATATGTGCGAATTAGAGGCTGAATCGTGCGAAAATGAGCATAATTCGTTCAAAACGATCAAAATTCGTTCGAAACGATCAAAATTGTTCATTGTGGTGTTGAATTGTGCTCAGTTACGATAACTTAACATGACTAGATAGTACAGAGTCGAATTACAGCATGTATGTGCGAATTAGAGGCTGAATCGTGCGAAAATGAGAATAATTCGTGCAACACGAGCAAAATTGTTCATTGTGGTGTTGAATTGTGCTCAGATAGGATAACTTAACATAACTAGATAGTACAGAGTCGAATTACAGCGGATATGTGCGAATTAGAGGCTGAATCGTGCGAAAATGAGCATAATTCGTGCAAAACCAGCAAAATTGTTCATTGTGGTGTTGAATTGTGCTCAGTTACGATAATTTAACATGACTAGATAGTACAGAGTCGAATTACAGCGGATATGTGCGAATTAGAGGCTGAATCGTGCGAAAATGAGCATAATTCGTTCAAAACGAGCAAAATTGTTCATTGTGGTGTTGAATTGTGCTCAGTTACGATAACTTAACATGACTAGATAGTACAGAGTCGAATTACAGCGGATATGTGCGAACTAGAGGCTGAATCGTGCGAAAATGAGCATAATTCGTGCAAAACCAGCAAAATTGTTCATTGTGGTGTTGAATTGTGCTCAGATAGGATAACTTAACATAACTAGATAGTACAGAGTCGAATTACAGCGGATATGTGCGAATTAGAGGCTGAATCGTGCGAAAATGAGCATAATTCGTTCAAACCAGCAAAATTGTTCATTGTGTTGTTGAATTGTGCTCAGTTACGATAACTTAACATGACTAGATAGTACAGAGTCGAATTACAGCGGATATGTGCGAATTAGAGGCTGAATCGTGCGAAAATGAGCATAATTCGTGCAAAACCAGCAAAATTGTTCATTGTGGTGTTGAATTGTGCTCAGATAGGATAACTTAACATAACTAGATAGTACAGAGTCGAATTACAGCGGATATGTGCGAATTAGAGGCTGAATCGTGCGAAAATGAGCATAATTCGTGCAAAACCAGCAAAATTGTTCATTGTGGTGTTGAATTGTGCTCAGTTACGATAACTTAACATGACTAGATAGTACAGAGTCGAATTACAGCGGATATGTGCGAATTAGAGGCTGAATCGTGCGAAAATGAGCATAATTCGTTCAAAACCAGCAAAATTGTTCATTGTGGTGTTGAATTGTGCTCAGTTACGATAACTTAACATGACTAGATAGTACAGAGTCGAATTACAGCGGATATGTGCGAATTAGAGGCTGAATCGTGCGAAAATGTGCATAATTCGTTCAAAACGAGCAAAATAGTTCATTGTGGTGTTGAATTGTGCTCAGTTACGATAACTTAACATGACTAGATAGTACAGAGTCGAATTACAGCGGATATGTGCGAATTAGAGGCTGAATCGTGCGAAAATGAGCATAATTCGTTCAAAACGATCAAAATTGTTCATTGTGGTGTTGAATTGTGCTCAGTTACGATAACTTAACATGACTAGATAGTACAGAGTCGAATTACAGCGGATATGTGCGAATTAGAGGCTGAATCGTGCGAAAATGAGCATAATTCGTTCAAAACGATCAAAATTCGTGCAAAACGAGCAAAATTGTTCATTGTGGTGTTGAATTGTGCTCAGATAGGATAACTTAACATAACTAGATAGTACAGAGTCGAATTACAGCGGATATGTGCGAATTAGAGGCTGAATCGTGCGAAAATGAGCATAATTCGTTCAAAACGATCAAAATTGTTCATTGTGGTGTTGAATTGTGCTCAGTTACGATAACTTAACATGACTAGATAGTACAGAGTCGAATTACAGCGGATATGTGCGAATTAGAGGCTGAATCGTGCGAAAATGAGCATAATTCGTGCAACACGAGCAAAATTGTTCATTGTGGTGTTGAATTGTGCTCAGATAGGATAACTTAACATAACTAGATAGTACAGAGTCGAATTACAGCGGATATGTGCGAATTAGAGGCTGAATCGTGCGAAAATGAGCATAATTCGTTCAAAACCAGCAAAATTGTTCATTGTGGTGTTGAAATGTGCTCAGTTACGATAACTTAACATGACTAGATAGTACAGAGTCGAATTACAGCGGATATGTGCGAATTAGAGGCTGAATCGTGCAAAAATGAGCATAATTCGTTCAAAACGATCAAAATTCGTTCGAAACGATCAAAATTGTTCATTGTGGTGTTGAATTGTGCTCAGTTACGATAACTTAACATGACTAGATAGTACAGAGTCGAATTACAGCATGTATGTGCGAATTAGAGGCTGAATCGTGCGAAAATGAGAATAATTCGTGCAACACGAGCAAAATTGTTCATTGTGGTGTTGAATTGTGCTCAGATAGGATAACTTAACATAACTAGATAGTACAGAGTCGAATTACAGCGGATATGTGCGAATTAGAGGCTGAATCGTGCGAAAATGAGCATAATTCGTGCAAAACCAGCAAAATTGTTCATTGTGGTGTTGAATTGTGCTCAGTTACGATAATTTAACATGACTAGATAGTACAGAGTCGAATTACAGCGGATATGTGCGAATTAGAGGCTGAATCGTGCGAAAATGAGCATAATTCGTTCAAAACGAGCAAAATTGTTCATTGTGGTGTTGAATTGTGCTCAGTTACGATAACTTAACATGACTAGATAGTACAGAGTCGAATTACAGCGGATATGTGCGAACTAGAGGATGAATCGTGCGAAAATGAGCATAATTCGTGCAAAACCAGCAAAATTGTTCATTGTGGTGTTGAATTGTGCTCAGATAGGATAACTTAACATAACTAGATAGTACAGAGTCGAATTACAGCGGATATGTGCGAATTAGAGGCTGAATCGTGCGAAAATGAGCATAATTCGTTCAAAACCAGCAAAATTGTTCATTGTGGTGTTGAATTGTGCTCAGTTACGATAACTTAACATGACTAGATAGTACAGAGTCGAATTACAGCGGATATGTGCGAATTAGAGGCTGAATCGTGCGAAAATGAGCATAATTCGTGCAAAACGAGCAAAATTGTTCATTGTGGTGTTGAATTGTGCTCAGATAGGATAACTTAACATAACTAGGTAGTACAGAGTCGAATTACAGCGGATATGTGCGAATTAGAGGCTGAATCGTGCGAAAATGAGCATAATTCGTTCAAAACCAGCAAAATTGTTCATTGTGGTGTTGAATTGTGCTCAGTTACGATAACTTAACATGACTAGATAGTACAGAGTCGAATTACAGCGGATATGTGCGAATTAGAGGCTGAATCGTGCGAAAATGAGCATAATTCGTGCAAAACCAGCAAAATTGTTCATTGTGGTGTTGAATTGTGCTCAGATAGGATAACTTAACATAACTAGATAGTACAGAGTCGAATTACAGCGGATATGTGCGAATTAGAGGCTGAATCGTGCGAAAATGAGCATAATTCGTTCAAAACCAGCAAAATTGTTCATTGTGGTGTTGAATTGTGCTCAGTTACGATAACTTAACATGACTAGATAGTACAGAGTCGAATTACAGCGGATATGTGCGAATTAGAGGCTGAATCGTGCGAAAATGTGCATAATTCGTTCAAAACGAGCAAAATAGTTCATTGTGGTGTTGAATTGTGCTCAGTTACGATAACTTAACATGACTAGATAGTACAGAGTCGAATTACAGCGGATATGTGCGAATTAGAGGCTGAATCGTGCGAAAATGAGCATAATTCGTTCAAAACGATCAAAATTGTTCATTGTGGTGTTGAATTGTGCTCAGTTACGATAACTTAACATGACTAGATAGTACAGAGTCGAATTACAGCGGATATGTGCGAATTAGAGGCTGAATCGTGCGAAAATGAGCATAATTCGTTCAAAACGATCAAAATTGTTCATTGTGGTGTTGAATTGTGCTCAGTTACGATAACTTAACATGACTAGATAGTACAGAGTCGAATTACAGCGGATATGTGCGAATTAGAGGCTGAATCGTGCGAAAATGAGCATAATTCGTGCAACACGAGCAAAATTGTTCATTGTGGTGTTGAATTGTGCTCAGATAGGATAACTTAACATAACTAGATAGTACAGAGTCGAATTACAGCGGATATGTGCGAATTAGAGGCTGAATCGTGCGAAAATGAGCATAATTCGTTCAAAACCAGCAAAATTGTTCATTGTGGTGTTGAATTGTGCTCAGTTACGATAACTTAACATGACTAGATAGTACAGAGTCGAATTACAGCGGATATGTGCGAATTAGAGGCTGAATCGTGCGAAAATGAGCATAATTCGTTCAAAACGATCAAAATTCGTGCAAAACGAGCAAAATTGTTCATTGTGGTGTTGAATTGTGCTCAGATAGGATAACTTAACATAACTAGATAGTACAGAGTCGAATTACAGCGGATATGTGCGAATTAGAGGCTGAATCGTGCGAAAATGAGCATAATTCGTTCAAAACGATCAAAATTGTTCATTGTGGTGTTGAATTGTGCTCAGTTACGATAACTTAACATGACTAGATAGTACAGAGTCGAATTACAGCGGATATGTGCGAATTAGAGGCTGAATCGTGCGAAAATGAGCATAATTCGTGCAACACGAGCAAAATTGTTCATTGTGGTGTTGAATTGTGCTCAGATAGGATAACTTAACATAACTAGATAGTACAGAGTCGAATTACAGCGGATATGTGCGAATTAGAGGCTGAATCGTGCGAAAATGAGCATAATTCGTTCAAAACCAGCAAAATTGTTCATTGTGGTGTTGAAATGTGCTCAGTTACGATAACTTAACATGACTGGATAGTACAGAGTCGAATTACAGCGGATATGTGCGAATTAGAGGCTGAATCGTGCGAAAATGAGCATAATTCGTTCAAAACGATCAAAATTCGTTCGAAACGATCAAAATTGTTCATTGTGGTGTTGAATTGTGCTCAGTTACGATAACTTAACATGACTAGATAGTACAGAGTCGAATTACAGCATGTATGTGCGAATTAGAGGCTGAATCGTGCGAAAATGAGAATAATTCGTGCAACACGAGCAAAATTGTTCATTGTGGTGTTGAATTGTGCTCAGATAGGATAACTTAACATAACTAGATAGTACAGAGTCGAATTACAGCGGATATGTGCGAATTAGAGGCTGAATCGTGCGAAAATGAGCATAATTCGTGCAAAACCAGCAAAATTGTTCATTGTGGTGTTGAATTGTGCTCAGTTACGATAATTTAACATGACTAGATAGTACAGAGTCGAATTACAGCGGATATGTGCGAATTAGAGGCTGAATCGTGCGAAAATGAGCATAATTCGTTCAAAACGAGCAAAATTGTTCATTGTGGTGTTGAATTGTGCTCAGTTACGATAACTTAACATGACTAGATAGTACAGAGTCGAATTACAGCGGATATGTGCGAACTAGAGGCTGAATCGTGCGAAAATGAGCATAATTCGTGCAAAACCAGCAAAATTGTTCATTGTGGTGTTGAATTGTGCTCAGATAGGATAACTTAACATAACTAGATAGTACAGAGTCGAATTACAGCGGATATGTGCGAATTAGAGGCTGAATCGTGCGAAAATGAGCATAATTCGTTCAAAACCAGCAAAATTGTTCATTGTGTTGTTGAATTGTGCTCAGTTACGATAACTTAACATGACTAGATAGTACAGAGTCGAATTACAGCGGATATGTGCGAATTAGAGGCTGAATCGTGCGAAAATGAGCATAATTCGTGCAAAACCAGCAAAATTGTTCATTGTGGTGTTGAATTGTGCTCAGATAGGATAACTTAACATAACTAGATAGTACAGAGTCGAATTACAGCGGATATGTGCGAATTAGAGGCTGAATCGTGCGAAAATGAGCATAATTCGTGCAAAACCAGCAAAATTGTTCATTGTGGTGTTGAATTGTGCTCAGTTACGATAACTTAACATGACTAGATAGTACAGAGTCGAATTACAGCGGATATGTGCGAATTAGAGGCTGAATCGTGCGAAAATGAGCATAATTCGTTCAAAACGATCAAAATTGTTCATTGTGGTGTTGAATTGTGCTCAGTTACGATAACTTAACATGACTAGATAGTACAGAGTCGAATTACAGCGGATATGTGCGAATTAGAGGCTGAATCGTGCGAAAATGAGCATAATTCGTTCAAAACGATCAAAATTCGTGCAAAACGAGCAAAATTGTTCATTGTGGTGTTGAATTGTGCTCAGATAGGATAACTTAACATAACTAGGTAGTACAGAGTCGAATTACAGCGGATATGTGCGAATTAGAGGCTGAATCGTGCGAAAATGAGCATAATTCGTTCAAAACGATCAAAATTGTTCATTGTGGTGTTGAATTGTGCTCAGTTACGATAACTTAACATGACTAGATAGTACAGAGTCGAATTACAGCGGATATGTGCGAATTAGAGGCTGAATCGTGCGAAAATGAGCATAATTCGTGCAAAACCAGCAAAATTGTTCATTGTGGTGTTGAATTGTGCTCAGATAGGATAACTTAACATAACTAGATAGTACAGAGTCGAATTACAGCGGATATGTGCGAATTAGAGGCTGAATCGTGCGAAAATGAGCATAATTCGTTCAAAACCAGCAAAATTGTTCATTGTGGTGTTGAATTGTGCTCAGTTACGATAACTTAACATGACTAGATAGTACAGAGTCGAATTACAGCGGATATGTGCGAATTAGAGGCTGAATCGTGCGAAAATGTGCATAATTCGTTCAAAACGAGCAAAATAGTTCATTGTGGTGTTGAATTGTGCTCAGTTACGATAACTTAACATGACTAGATAGTACAGAGTCGAATTACAGCGGATATGTGCGAATTAGAGGCTGAATCGTGCGAAAATGAGCATAATTCGTTCAAAACGATCAAAATTGTTCATTGTGGTGTTGAATTGTGCTCAGTTACGATAACTTAACATGACTAGATAGTACAGAGTCGAATTACAGCGGATATGTGCGAATTAGAGGCTGAATCGTGCGAAAATGAGCATAATTCGTTCAAAACGATCAAAATTGTTCATTGTGGTGTTGAATTGTGCTCAGTTACGATAACTTAACATGACTAGATAGTACAGAGTCGAATTACAGCGGATATGTGCGAATTAGAGGCTGAATCGTGCGAAAATGAGCATAATTCGTGCAACACGAGCAAAATTGTTCATTGTGGTGTTGAATTGTGCTCAGATAGGATAACTTAACATAACTAGATAGTACAGAGTCGAATTACAGCGGATATGTGCGAATTAGAGGCTGAATCGTGCGAAAATGAGCATAATTCGTTCAAAACCAGCAAAATTGTTCATTGTGGTGTTGAATTGTGCTCAGTTACGATAACTTAACATGACTAGATAGTACAGAGTCGAATTACAGCGGATATGTGCGAATTAGAGGCTGAATCGTGCGAAAATGAGCATAATTCGTTCAAAACGATCAAAATTCGTTCGAAACGATCAAAATTGTTCATTGTGGTGTTGAATTGTGCTCAGTTACGATAACTTAACATGACTAGATAGTACAGAGTCGAATTACAGCATGTATGTGCGAATTAGAGGCTGAATCGTGCGAAAATGAGCATAATTCGTGCAACACGAGCAAAATTGTTCATTGTGGTGTTGAATTGTGCTCAGATAGGATAACTTAACATAACTAGATAGTACAGAGTCGAATTACAGCGGATATGTGCGAATTAGAGGCTGAATCGTGCGAAAATGAGCATAATTCGTGCAAAACCAGCAAAATTGTTCATTGTGGTGTTGAATTGTGCTCAATTACGATAATTTAACATGACTAGATAGTACAGAGTCGAATTACAGCGGATATGTGCGAATTAGAGGCTGAATCGTGCGAAAATGAGCATAATTCGTTCAAAACGAGCAAAATTGTTCATTGTGGTGTTGAATTGTGCTCAGTTACGATAACTTAACATGACTAGATAGTACAGAGTCGAATTACAGCGGATATGTGCGAACTAGAGGCTGAATCGTGCGAAAATGAGCATAATTCGTTCAAAACGAGCAAAATTGTTCATTGTGGTGTTGAATTGTGCTCAGTTACGATAACTTAACATGACTAGATAGTACAGAGTCGAATTACAGCGGATATGTGCGAACTAGAGGCTGAATCGTGCGAAAATGTGCATAATTCGTTCAAAACGAGCAAAATAGTTCATTGTCGTGTTGAATTGTGCTCAGATAGGATAACTTAACATAACTAGATAGTACAGAGTCGAATTACAGCGGATATGTGCGAATTAGAGGCTGAATCGTGCGAAAATGAGCATAATTCGTTCAAAACCAGCAAAATTGTTCATTGTGGTGTTGAATTGTGCTCAGTTACGATAACTTAACATGACTAGATAGTACAGAGTCGAATTACAGCGGATATGTGCGAATTAGAGGCTGAATCGTGCGAAAATGTGCATAATTCGTTCAAAACGAGCAAAATAGTTCATTGTGGTGTTGAATTGTGCTCAGTTACGATAACTTAACATGACTAGATAGTACAGAGTCGAATTACAGCGGATATGTGCGAATTAGAGGCTGAATCGTGCGAAAATGAGCATAATTCGTTCAAAACGATCAAAATTGTTCATTGTGGTGTTGAATTGTGCTCAGTTACGATAACATAACATGACTAGATAGTACAGAGTCGAATTACAGCGGATATGTGCGAATTAGAGGCTGAATCGTGCGAAAATGAGCATAATTCGTTCAAAACGATCAAAATTGTTCATTGTGGTGTTGAATTGTGCTCAGTTACGATAACTTAACATGACTAGATAGTACAGAGTCGAATTACAGCGGATATGTGCGAATTAGAGGCTGAATCGTGCGAAAATGAGCATAATTCGTGCAACACGAGCAAAATTGTTCATTGTGGTGTTGAATTGTGCTCAGATAGGATAACTTAACATAACTAGATAGTACAGAGTCGAATTACAGCGGATATGTGCGAATTAGAGGCTGAATCGTGCGAAAATGAGCATAATTCGTTCAAAACCAGCAAAATTGTTCATTGTGGTGTTGAATTGTGCTCAGTTACGATAACTTAACATGACTAGATAGTACAGAGTCGAATTACAGCGGATATGTGCGAATTAGAGGCTGAATCGTGCGAAAATGAGCATAATTCGTTCAAAACGATCAAAATTCGTTCGAAACGATCAAAATTGTTCATTGTGGTGTTGAATTGTGCTCAGTTACGATAACTTAACATGACTAGATAGTACAGAGTCGAATTACAGCATGTATGTGCGAATTAGAGGCTGAATCGTGCGAAAATGAGCATAATTCGTGCAACACGAGCAAAATTGTTCATTGTGGTGTTGAATTGTGCTCAGATAGGATAACTTAACATAACTAGATAGTACAGAGTCGAATTACAGCGGATATGTGCGAATTAGAGGCTGAATCGTGCGAAAATGAGCATAATTCGTGCAAAACCAGCAAAATTGTTCATTGTGGTGTTGAATTGTGCTCAATTACGATAATTTAACATGACTAGATAGTACAGAGTCGAATTACAGCGGATATGTGCGAATTAGAGGCTGAATCGTGCGAAAATGAGCATAATTCGTTCAAAACGAGCAAAATTGTTCATTGTGGTGTTGAATTGTGCTCAGTTACGATAACTTAACATGACTAGATAGTACAGAGTCGAATTACAGCGGATATGTGCGAACTAGAGGCTGAATCGTGCGAAAATGAGCATAATTCGTTCAAAACGAGCAAAATTGTTCATTGTGGTGTTGAATTGTGCTCAGTTACGATAACTTAACATGACTAGATAGTACAGAGTCGAATTACAGCGGATATGTGCGAACTAGAGGCTGAATCGTGCGAAAATGTGCATAATTCGTTCAAAACGAGCAAAATAGTTCATTGTCGTGTTGAATTGTGCTCAGATAGGATAACTTAACATAACTAGATAGTACAGAGTCGAATTACAGCGGATAAGTGCGAATTAGAGGCTGAATCGTGCGAAAATGAGCATAATTCGTTCAAAACGAGCAAAATTGTTCATTGTGGTGTTGAATTGTGCTCAGTTACGATAACTTAACATGACTAGATAGTACAGAGTCGAATTACAGCGGATATGTGCGAATTAGAGGCTGAATCGTGCGAAAATGAGCATAATTCGTTCAAAACGAGCAAAATTGTTCATTGTGGTGTTGAATTGTGCTCAGTTACGATAACTTAACATGACTAGATAGTACAGAGTCGAATTACAGCGGATATGTGCGAACTAGAGGCTGAATCGTGCGAAAATGAGCATAATTCGTTCAAAACGAGCAAAATTGTTCATTGTGGTGTTGAATTGTGCTCAGTTACGATAACTTAACATGACTAGATAGTACAGAGTCGAATTACAGCGGATATGTGCGAACTAGAGGCTGAATCGTGCGAAAATGTGCATAATTCGTTCAAAACGAGCAAAATAGTTCATTGTCGTGTTGAATTGTGCTCAGATAGGATAACTTAACATAACTAGATAGTACAGAGTCGAATTACAGCGGATATGTGCGAATTAGAGGCTGAATCGTGCGAAAACGTGCATAATTCGTTCAAAACGATCAAAAATGTTCATTGTGGTGTTGAATTGTGCTCAGTTACGATAACTTAACATGACTAGATAGTACAGAGTCGAATTACAGCGGATATGTGCGAATTAGAGGCTGAATCGTGCGAAAATGTGCATAATTCGTTCAAAACGAGCAATATAGTTCATTGTTGTGTTGAATTGTGCTCAGTTACGATAACTTAACATGACTAGATAGTACAGAGTCGAGTTACAGCGGATATGTGCGAATTAGAGGCTGAATCGTGCGAAAATGTGCATAATTCGTTCAAAACGAGCAAAATAGTTCATTGTCGTGTTGAATTGTGCTCAGATAGGATAACTTAACATAACTAGATAGTACAGAGTCGAATTACAGCGGATATGTGCGAATTAGAGCCTGAATCGTGCGAAAATGAGCATAATTCGTTCAAAACCAGCAAAATTGATCATTGTGGTGTTGAATTGTGCTCAGTTACGATAACTTAACATGACTAGATAGTACAGAGTCGAATTACAGCGGATATGTGCGAATTAGAGGCTGAATCGTGCGAAAATGAGCATAATTCGTGCAAAACCAGCAAAATTGTTCATTGTGGTGTTGAATTGTTCTCAGTTACGATAATTTAACATGACTAGATAGTACAGAGTCGAATTACAGCGGATATGTGCGAATTAGAGGCTGAATCGTGCGAAAATGAGCATAATTCGTTCAAAACGATCAAAATTCGTTCGAAACGATCAAAATTGTTCATTGTGGTGTTGAATTGTGCTCAGTTACGATAACTTAACATGACTAGATAGTACAGAGTCGAATTACAGCGGATATGTGCGAATTAGAGGCTGAATCGTGCGAAAATGAGCATAATTCGTTCAAAACGATCAAAATTCGTGCAAAACGAGCAAAATTGTTCATTGTGGTGTTGAATTGTGCTCAGATAGGATAACTTAACATAACTAGATAGTACAGAGTCGAATTACAGCGGATATGTGCGAATTAGAGCCTGAATCGTGCGAAAATGAGCATAATTCGTGCAAAACGAGCAAAATTGTTCATTGTGGTGTTGAATTGTGCTCAGATAGGATAACTTAACATAACTAGATAGTACAGAGTCGAATTACAGCGGATATGTGCGAATTAGAGGCTGAATCGTGCGAAAATGAGCATAATTCGTTCAAAACGATCAAAATTGTTCATTGTGGTGTTGAATTGTGCTCAGTTACGATAACTTAACATGACTAGATAGTACAGAGTCGAATTACAGCGGATATGTGCGAATTAGAGGCTGAATCGTGCGAAAATGTGCATAATTCGTTCAAAACGAGCAATATAGTTCATTGTGGTGTTGTATTGTGCTCAGTTACGATAACTTAACATGACTAGATAGTACAGAGTCGAATTACAGCGGATATGTGCGAATTAGAGGCTGAATCGTGCGAAAATGTGCATAATTCGTTCAAAACGAGCAAAATAGTTCATTGTGGTGTTGAATTGTGCTCAGATAGGATAACTTAACATAACTAGATAGTACAGAGTCGAATTACAGCGGATATGTGCGAATTAGAGCCTGAATCGTGCGAAAATGAGCATAATTCGTTCAAAACCCACAAAATTGTTCATTGTGGTGTTGAATTGTGCTCAGTTACGATAACTTAACATGACTAGATAGTACAGAGTCGAATTACAGCGGATATGTGCGAATTAGAGGCTGAATCGTGCGAAAATGTGCATAATTCGTTCAAAACGAGCAAAATAGTTCATTGTTGTGTTGAATTGTGCTCAGTTACGATAACTTAACATGACTAGATAGTACAGAGTCGAATTACAGCGGATATGTGCGAATTAGAGCCTGAATCGTGCGAAAATGAGCATAATTCGTTCAAAACGAGCAAAATAGTTCATTGTCGTGTTGAATTGTGCTCAGATAGGATAACTTAACATAACTAGATAGTACAGAGTCGAATTACAGCGGATATGTGCGAATTAGAGCCTGAATCGTGCGAAAATGAGCATAATTCGTTCAAAACCAGCAAAATTGTTCATTGTGGTGTTGAATTGTGCTCAGTTACGATAACTTAACATGACTAGATAGTACAGAGTCGAATTACAGCGGATATGTGCGAATTAGAGGCTGAATCGTGCGAAAATGAGCATAATTCGTGCAAAACGAGCAAAATTGTTCATTGTGGTGTTGAATTGTGCTCAGATAGGATAACTTAACATAACTAGATAGTACAGAGTCGAATTACAGCGGATATGTGCGAATTAGAGGCTGAATCGTGCGAAAATGAGCATAATTCGTTCAAAACGATCAAAATTGATCATTGTGGTGTTGAATTGTGCTCAGTTAAGATAACTTAACATGACTAGATAGTACAGAGTCGAATTACAGCGGATATGTGCGAATTAGAGGCTGAATCGTGCGAAAATGAGCATAATTCGTGCAAAACGAGCAAAATTGTTCATTGTGGTGTTGAATTGTGCTCAGATAGGATAACTTAACATGACTAGATAGTACAGAGTCGAATTACAGCGGATATGTGCGAATTAGAGGCTGAATCGTGCGAAAATGAGCATAATTCGTGCAACACGAGCAAAGTTGTTCATTGTGGTGTTGAATTGTGCTCAGATAGGATAACTTAACATAACTAGATAGTACAGAGTCGAATGACAGCGGATATGTGCGAATTAGAGGCTGAATCGTGCGAAAATGAGCATAATTCGTTCAAAACCAGCAAAATTGTTCATTGTGGTGTTGAATTGTGCTCAGTTACGATAACTTAACATGACTAGATAGTACAGAGTCGAATTACAGCGGATATGTGCGAATTAGAGGCTGAATCGTGCGAAAATGTGCATAATTCGTTCAAAACGAGCAATATAGTTCATTGTTGTGTTGAATTGTGCTCAGTTACGATAACTTAACATGACTAGATAGTACAGAGTCGAATTACAGCGGATATGTGCGAATTAGAGGCTGAATCGTGCGAAAATGTGCATAATTCGTTCAAAACGAGCAAAATAGTTCATTGTCGTGTTGAATTGTGCTCAGATAGGATAACTTAACATAACTAGATAGTACAGAGTCGAATTACAGCTGATATGTGCGAATTAGAGCCTGAATCGTGCGAAAATGAGCATAATTCGTTCAAAACCAGCAAAATTGATCATTGTGGTGTTGAATTGTGCTCAGTTACGATAACTTAACATGACTAGATAGTACAGAGTCGAATTACAGCGGATATGTGCGAATTAGAGGCTGAATCGTGCGAAAATGAGCATAATTCGTGCAAAACCAGCAAAATTGTTCATTGTGGTGTTGAATTGTTCTCAGTTACGATAATTTAACATGACTAGATAGTACAGAGTCGAATTACAGCGGATATGTGCGAATTAGAGGCTGAATCGTGCGAAAATGAGCATAATTCGTTCAAAACGATCAAAATTCGTTCGAAACGATCAAAATTGTTCATTGTGGTGTTGAATTGTGCTCAGTTACGATAACTTAACATGACTAGATAGTACAGAGTCGAATTACAGCGGATATGTGCGAATTAGAGGCTGAATCGTGCGAAAATGAGCATAATTCGTTCAAAACGATCAAAATTCGTGCAAAACGAGCAAAATTGTTCATTGTGGTGTTGAATTGTGCTCAGATGGGATAACTTAACATAACTAGATAGTACAGAGTCGAATTACAGCGGATATGTGCGAATTAGAGCCTGAATCGTGCGAAAATGAGCATAATTCGTGCAAAACGAGCAAAATTGTTCATTGTGGTGTTGAATTGTGCTCAGATAGGATAACTTAACATAACTAGATAGTACAGAGTCGAATTACAGCGGATATGTGCGAATTAGAGGCTGAATCGTGCGAAAATGAGCATAATTCGTTCAAAACGATCAAAATTGTTCATTGTGGTGTTGAATTGTGCTCAGTTACGATAACTTAACATGACTAGATAGTACAGAGTCGAATTACAGCGGATATGTGCGAATTAGAGGCTGAATCGTGCGAAAATGTGCATAATTCGTTCAAAACGAGCAATATAGTTCATTGTGGTGTTGTATTGTGCTCAGTTACGATAACTTAACATGACTAGATAGTACAGAGTCGAATTACAGCGGATATGTGCGAATTAGAGGCTGAATCGTGCGAAAATGTGCATAATTCGTTCAAAACGAGCAAAATAGTTCATTGTGGTGTTGAATTGTGCTCAGATAGGATAACTTAACATAACTAGATAGTACAGAGTCGAATTACAGCGGATATGTGCGAATTAGAGCCTGAATCGTGCGAAAATGAGCATAATTCGTTCAAAACCCACAAAATTGTTCATTGTGGTGTTGAATTGTGCTCAGTTACGATAACTTAACATGACTAGATAGTACAGAGTCGAATTACAGCGGATATGTGCGAATTAGAGGCTGAATCGTGCGAAAATGTGCATAATTCGTTCAAAACGAGCAAAATAGTTCATTGTTGTGTTGAATTGTGCTCAGTTACGATAACTTAACATGACTAGATAGTACAGAGTCGAATTACAGCGGATATGTGCGAATTAGAGCCTGAATCGTGCGAAAATGAGCATAATTCGTTCAAAACGAGCAAAATAGTTCATTGTCGTGTTGAATTGTGCTCAGATAGGATAACTTAACATAACTAGATAGTACAGAGTCGAATTACAGCGGATATGTGCGAATTAGAGCCTGAATCGTGCGAAAATGAGCATAATTCGTTCAAAACCAGCAAAATTGTTCATTGTGGTGTTGAATTGTGCTCAGTTACGATAACTTAACATGACTAGATAGTACAGAGTCGAATTACAGCGGATATGTGCGAATTAGAGGCTGAATCGTGCGAAAATGAGCATAATTCGTGCAAAACGAGCAAAATTGTTCATTGTGGTGTTGAATTGTGCTCAGATAGGATAACTTAACATAACTAGATAGTACAGAGTCGAATTACAGCGGATATGTGCGAATTAGAGGCTGAATCGTGCGAAAATGAGCATAATTCGTTCAAAACGATCAAAATTGATCATTGTGGTGTTGAATTGTGCTCAGTTAAGATAACTTAACATGACTAGATAGTACAGAGTCGAATTACAGCGGATATGTGCGAATTAGAGGCTGAATCGTGCGAAAATGAGCATAATTCGTGCAAAACGAGCAAAATTGTTCATTGTGGTGTTGAATTGTGCTCAGATAGGATAACTTAACATGACTAGATAGTACAGAGTCGAATTACAGCGGATATGTGCGAATTAGAGGCTGAATCGTGCGAAAATGAGCATAATTCGTGCAACACGAGCAAAGTTGTTCATTGTGGTGTTGAATTGTGCTCAGATAGGATAACTTAACATAACTAGATAGTACAGAGTCGAATGACAGCGGATATGTGCGAATTAGAGGCTGAATCGTGCGAAAATGAGCATAATTCGTTCAAAACCAGCAAAATTGTTCATTGTGGTGTTGAATTGTGCTCAGTTACGATAACTTAACATGACTAGATAGTACAGAGTCGAATTACAGCGGATATGTGCGAATTAGAGGCTGAATCGTGCGAAAATGAGCATAATTCGTGCAAAACCAGCAAAATTGTTCATTGTGGTGTTGAATTGTTCTCAGTTACGATAATTTAACATGACTAGATAGTACAGAGTCGAATTACAGCGGATATGTGCGAATTAGAGGCTGAATCGTGCGAAAATGAGCATAATTCGTTCAAAACGATCAAAATTCGTTCGAAACGATCAAAATTGTTCATTGTGGTGTTGAATTGTGCTCAGTTACGATAACTTAACATGACTAGATAGTACAGAGTCGAATTACAGCGGATATGTGCGAATTAGAGGCTGAATCGTGCGAAAATGAGCATAATTCGTTCAAAACGAGCAAAATAGTTCATTGTTGTGTTGAATTGTGCTCAGTTACGATAACTTAACATGACTAGATAGTACAGAGTCGAATTACAGCGGATATGTGCGAATTAGAGCCTGAATCGTGCGAAAATGAGCATAATTCGTTCAAAACGAGCAAAATAGTTCATTGTCGTGTTGAATTGTGCTCAGATAGGATAACTTAACATAACTAGATAGTACAGAGTCGAATTACAGCGGATATGTGCGAATTAGAGCCTGAATCGTGCGAAAATGAGCATAATTCGTTCACAACCAGCAAAATTGTTCATTGTGGTGTTGAATTGTGCTCAGTTACGATAACTTAACATGACTAGATAGTACAGAGTCGAATTACACCGGATATGTGCGAATTAGAGGCTGAATCGTGCGAAAATGAGCATAATTCGTGCAAAACCAGCAAAATTGTTCATTGTGGTGTTGAATTGTGCTCAGATAGGATAACTTAACATAACTAGATAGTACAGAGTCGAATTACAGCGGATATGTGCGAATTAGAGGCTGAATCGTGCGAAAATGAGCATAATTCGTTCAAAACGATCAAAATTGTTCATTGTGGTGTTGAATTGTGCTCAGTTACGATAACTTAACATGACTAGATAGTACAGAGTCGAATTACAGCGGATATGTGCGAATTAGAGGCTGAATCGTGCGAAAATGAGCATAATTCGTTCAAAACGAGCAAAATTGTTCATTGTGGTGTTGAATTGTGCTCAGTTACGATAACTTAACTTGACTAGATAGTACAGAGTCGAATTACAGCGGATATGTGCGAATTAGAGGCTGAATCGTGCGAAAATGAGCATAATTCGTTCAAAACGATCAAAATTGTTCATTGTGGTGTTGAATTGTGCTCAGATAGGATAACTTAACATAACTAGATAGTACAGAGTCGAATTACAGCGGATATGTGCGAATTAGAGCCTGAATCGTGCGAAAATGAGCATAATTCGTTCAAAACCCACAAAATTGTTCATTGTGATGTTGAATTGTGCTCAGTTACGATAACTTAACATGACTAGATAGTACAGAGTCGAATTACAGCGGATATGTGCGAATTAGAGGCTGAATCGTGCGAAAATGAGCATAATTCGTGCAAAACCAGCAAAATTGTTCATTGTGGTGTTGAATTGTGCTCAGTTACGATAATTTAACATGACTAGATAGTACAGAGTCGAATTACAGCGGATATGTGCGAATTAGACGCTGAATCGTGCGAAAATGAGCATAATTCGTTCAAAACGATCAAAATTGTTCATAGTGGTGTTGAATTGTGCTCAGTTACGATAACTTAACATGACTAGATAGTACAGAGTCGAATTACAGCGGAAATGTGCGAATTAGAGGCTGAATCGTGCGAAAATGAGCATAATTCGTTCAAAACGATCATAATTCGTGCAAAACGAGCAAAATTGTTCATTGTGGTGTTGAATTGTGCTCAGATAGGATAACTTAACATAACTAGATAGTACAGAGTCGAATTACAGCGGATATGTGCGAATTAGAGGCTGAATCGTGCGACAATGAGCATAATTCGTTCAAAACCAGCAAAATTGTTCATTGTGGTGTTGAATTGTGCTCAGTTACGATAACTTAACATGACTAGATAGTACAGAGTCGAATTACAGCGGATATGCGCGAATTAGAGGCTGAATCGTGCGAAAATGAGCATAATTCGTGCAAAACGAGCAAAATTGTTCATTGTGGTGTTGAATTGTGCTCAGATAGGATAACTTAACATAACTAGATACTACAGAGTCGAATTACAGCGGATATGTGCGAATTAGAGGCTGAATCGTGCGAAAATGAGCATAATTCGTGCAAAACGAGCAAAATTGTTCATTGTGGTGTTGAATTGTGCTCAGATAGGATAATTTAACATAACTAGATAGTACACAGTCGAATTACAGCGGATATGTGCGAATTAGAGGCTGAATCGTGCGAAAATGTGCATAATTCGTCCAAAACGAGCAATATAGTTCATTGTGTTGTTGAATTGTGCTCAGTTACGATAACTTAACATGACTAGATAGTACAGAGTCGAATTACAGCGGATATGTGCGAATTAGAGGCTGAATCGTGCGAAAATGTGCATAATTCGTTCAAAACGAGCAAAATAGTTCATTGTGGTGTTGAATTGTGCTCAGATAGGATAACTTAACATAACTAGATAGTACAGAGTCGAATTACAGCGGATATGTGCGAATTAGAGCCTGAATCGTGCGAAAATGAGCATAATTCGTTCAAAACCAGCAAAATTGTTCATTGTGGTGTTGAATTGTGCTCAGTTACGATAACTTAACATGACTAGATAGTACAGAGTCGAATTACAGCGGATATGTGCGAATTAGAGGCTGAATCGTGCGAAAATGAGCATAATTCGTGCAAAACGAGCAAAATTGTTCATTGTGGTGTTGAATTGTGCTCAGATAGGATAACTTAACATAACTAGATAGTACAGAGTCGAATTACAGCGGATATGTGCGAATTAGAGGCTGAATCGTGCGAAAATGAGCATAATTCGTTCAAAACGATCAAAATTGTTCATTGTGGTGTTGAATTGTGCTCAGTTAAGATAACATAACATGACTAGATAGTACAGAGTCGAATTACAGCGGATATGTGCGAATTAGAGGCTGAATCGTGCGAAAATGAGCATAATTCGTGCAAAACCAGCAAAATTGTTCATTGTGGTGTTGAATTGTTCTCAGTTACGATAATTTAACATGACTAGATAGTACAGAGTCGAATTACAGCGGATATGTGCGAATTAGAGGCTGAATCGTGCGAAAATGAGCATAATTCGTTCAAAACGATCAAAATTCGTTCGAAACGATCAAAATTGTTCATTGTGGTGTTGAATTGTGCTCAGTTACGATAACTTAACATGACTAGATAGTACAGAGTCGAATTACAGCGGATATGTGCGAATTAGAGGCTGAATCGTGCGAAAATGAGCATAATTCGTTCAAAACGAGCAAAATTGTTCATTGTGGTGTTGAATTGTGCTCAGTTACGATAACTTAACATGACTAGAGAGTACAGAGTCGAATTACAGCGGATATGTGCGAATTAGAGGCTGAATCGTGCGAAAATGAGCATAATTCGTTCAAAACGATCAAAATTGTTCATTGTGGTGTTGAATTGTGCTCAGTTACGATAACTTAACATGACTAGATAGTACAGAGTCGAATTACAGCGGATATGTGCGAATTAGAGGCTGAATCGTGCGAAAATGTGCATAATTCGTTCAAAACGAGCAAAATAGTTCATTGTGGTGTTGAATTGTGCTCAGATGGGATAACTTAACGTAACTAGATAGTACAGAGTCGAATTACAGCGGATATGTGCGAATTAGAGCCTGAATCGTGCGAAAATGAGCATAATTCGTTCAAAACCCACAAAATTGTTCATTGTGGTGTTGAATTGTGCTCAGTTACGATAACTTAACATGACTAGATAGTACAGAGTCGAATTACAGCGGATATATGCGAATTAGAGGCTGAATCGTGCGAAAATGAGCATAATTCGTGCAAAACGAGCAATATAGTTCATTGTGGTGTTGAATTGTGCTCAGTTACGATAACTTAACATGACTAGATAGTACAGAGTCGAATTACAGCGGATATGTGCGAATTAGTGGCTGAATCGTGCGAAAATGTGCATAATTCGTTCAAAACGAGCAAAATAGTTCATTGTGGTGTTGAATTGTGCTCAGATAGGATAACTTAACATAACTAGATAGTACAGAGTCGAATTACAGCGGATATGTGCGAATTAGAGCCTGAATCGTGCGAAAATGAGCATAATTCGTTCAAAACCCACAAAATTGTTCATTGTGGTGTTGAATTGTGCTCAGTTACGATAACTTAACATGACTAGATAGTACAGAGTCGAATTACAGCGGATATGTGCGAATTAGAGGCTGAATCGTGCGAAAATGAGCATAATTCGTGCAAAACGAGCAATATAGTTCATTGTGGTGTTGAATTGTGCTCAGTTACGATAACTTAACATGACTAGATAGTACAGAGTCGAATTACAGCGGATATGTGCGAATTAGAGGCTGAATCGTGCGAAAATGAGCATAATTCGTGCAAAACGAGCAATATAGTTCATTGTGGTGTTGAATTGTGCTCAGTTACGATAATTTAACATGACTAGATAGTACAGAGTCGAATTACAGCGGATATGTGCGAATTAGACGCTGAATCGTGCGAAAATGAGCATAATTCGTTCAAAACGATCAAAATTGTTCATAGTGGTGTTGAATTGTGCTCAGTTACGATAACTTAACATGACTAGATAGTACAGAGTCGAATTACAGCGGATATGTGCGAATTAGAGGCTGAATCGTGCGAAAATGAGCATAATTCGTTCAAAACGATCATAATTCGTGCAAAACGAGCAAAATTGTTCATTGTGGTGTTGAATTGTGCTCAGATAGGATAACTTAACATAACTAGATAGTACAGAGTCGAATTACAGCGGATATGTGCGAATTAGAGGCTGAATCGTGCGACAATGAGCATAATTCGTTCAAAACCAGCAAAATTGTTCATTGTGGTGTTGAATTGTGCTCAGTTACGATAACTTAACATGACTAGATAGTACAGAGTCGAATTACAGCGGATATGCGCGAATTAGAGGCTGAATCGTGCGAAAATGAGCATAATTCGTTCAAAACCAGCAAAATTGTTCATTGTGGTGTTGAATTGTGCTCAGTTACGATAACTTAACATGACTAGATAGTACAGAGTCGAATTACAGCGGATATGTGCGAATTAGAGGCTGAATCGTGCGAAAATGAGCATAATTCGTGCAAAACGAGCAAAATTGTTCATTGTGGTGTTGAATTGTGCTCAGATAGGATAACTTAACATAACTAGATAGTACAGAGTCGAATTACAGCGGATATGTGCGAATTAGAGGCTGAATCGTGCGAAAATGAGCATAATTCGTTCAAAACGATCAAAATTGTTCATTGTGGTGTTGAATTGTGCTCAGTTAAGATAACATAACATGACTAGATAGTACAGAGTCGAATTACAGCGGATATGTGCGAATTAGAGGCTGAATCGTGCGAAAATGAGCATAATTCGTGCAAAACCAGCAAAATTGTTCATTGTGGTGTTGAATTGTTCTCAGTTACGATAATTTAACATGACTAGATAGTACAGAGTCGAATTACAGCGGATATGTGCGAATTAGAGGCTGAATCGTGCGAATATGAGCATAATTCGTTCAAAACGATCAAAATTCGTTCGAAACGATCAAAATTGTTCATTGTGGTGTTGAATTGTGCTCAGTTACGATAACTTAACATGACTAGATAGTACAGAGTCGAATTACAGCGGATATGTGCGTATTAGAGGCTGAATCGTGCGAAAATGAGCATAATTCGTTCAAAACGATCAAAATTCGTTCGAAACGATCAAAATTGTTCATTGTGGTGTTGAATTGTGCTCAGTTACGATAACTTAACATGACTAGATAGTACAGAGTCGAATTACAGCGGATATGTGCGAATTAGAGGCTGAATCGTGCGAAAATGAGCATAATTCGTTCAAAACGAGCAAAATTGTTCATTGTGGTGTTGAATTGTGCTCAGTTACGATAACTTAACATGACTAGAGAGTACAGAGTCGAATTACAGCGGATATGTGCGAATTAGAGGCTGAATCGTGCGAAAATGAGCATAATTCGTTCAAAACGATCAAAATTGTTCATTGTGGTGTTGAATTGTGCTCAGTTACGATAATTTAACATGACTAGATAGTACAGAGTCGAATTACAGCGGATATGTGCGAATTAGAGCCTGAATCGTGCGAAAATGAGCATAATTCGTTCAAAACCCACAAAATTGTTCATTGTGGTGTTGAATTGTGCTCAGTTACGATAACTTAACATGACTAGATAGTACAGAGTCGAATTACAGCGGATATGTGCGAATTAGAGGCTGAATCGTGCGAAAATGAGCATAATTCGTGCAAAACGAGCAATATAGTTCATTGTGGTGTTGAATTGTGCTCAGTTACGATAACTTAACATGACTAGATAGTACAGAGTCGAATTACAGCGGATATGTGCGAATTAGAGGCTGAATCGTGCGAAAATGTGCATAATTCGTTCAAAACGAGCAAAATAGTTCATTGTGGTGTTGAATTGTGCTCAGATAGGATAACTTAACATAACTAGATAGTACAGAGTCGAATTACAGCGGATATGTGCGAATTAGAGCCTGAATCGTGCGAAAATGAGCATAATTCGTTCAAAACGATCAAAATTCGTTCGAAACGATCAAAATTGTTCATTGTGGTGTTGAATTGTGCTCAGTTACGATAACTTAACATGACTAGATAGTACAGAGTCGAATTACAGCGGATATGTGCGAATTAGAGGCTGAATCGTGCGAAAATGAGCATAATTCGTTCAAAACGAGCAAAATTGTTCATTGTGGTGTTGAATTGTGCTCAGTTACGATAACTTAACATGACTAGAGAGTACAGAGTCGAATTACAGCGGATATGTGCGAATTAGAGGCTGAATCGTGCGAAAATGAGCATAATTCGTTCAAAACGATCAAAATTGTTCATTGTGGTGTTGAATTGTGCTCAGTTACGATAACTTAACATGACTAGATAGTACAGAGTCGAATTACAGCGGATATGTGCGAATTAGAGGCTGAATCGTGCGAAAATGTGCATAATTCGTTCAAAACGAGCAAAATAGTTCATTGTGGTGTTGAATTGTGCTCAGATGGGATAACTTAACGTAACTAGATAGTACAGAGTCGAATTACAGCGGATATGTGCGAATTAGAGCCTGAATCGTGCGAAAATGAGCATAATTCGTTCAAAACCCACAAAATTGTTCATTGTGGTGTTGAATTGTGCTCAGTTACGATAACTTAACATGACTAGATAGTACAGAGTCGAATTACAGCGGATATGTGCGAATTAGAGGCTGAATCGTGCGAAAATGAGCATAATTCGTGCAAAACGAGCAATATAGTTCATTGTGGTGTTGAATTGTGCTCAGTTACGATAACTTAACATGACTAGATAGTACAGAGTCGAATTACAGCGGATATGTGCGAATTAGAGGCTGAATCGTGCGAAAATGTGCATAATTCGTTCAAAACGAGCAAAATAGTTCATTGTGGTGTTGAATTGTGCTCAGATAGGATAACTTAACATAACTAGATAGTACAGAGTCGAATTACAGCGGATATGTGCGAATTAGAGCCTGAATCGTGCGAAAATGAGCATAATTCGTTCAAAACCCACAAAATTGTTCATTGTGGTGTTGAATTGTGCTCAGTTACGATAACTTAACATGACTAGATAGTACAGAGTCGAATTACAGCGGATATGTGCGAATTAGAGGCTGAATCGTGCGAAAATGAGCATAATTCGTGCAAAACGAGCAATATAGTTCATTGTGGTGTTGAATTGTGCTCAGTTACGATAACTTAACATGACTAGATAGTACAGAGTCGAATTACAGCGGATATGTGCGAATTAGAGGCTGAATCGTGCGAAAATGAGCATAATTCGTGCAAAACGAGCAATATAGTTCATTGTGGTGTTGAATTGTGCTCAGTTACGATAATTTAACATGACTAGATAGTACAGAGTCGAATTACAGCGGATATGTGCGAATTAGACGCTGAATCGTGCGAAAATGAGCATAATTCGTTCAAAACGATCAAAATTGTTCATAGTGGTGTTGAATTGTGCTCAGTTACGATAACTTAACATGACTAGATAGTACAGAGTCGAATTACAGCGGATATGTGCGAATTAGAGGCTGAATCGTGCGAAAATGAGCATAATTCGTTCAAAACGATCATAATTCGTGCAAAACGAGCAAAATTGTTCATTGTGGTGATGAATTGTGCTCAGATAGGATAACTTAACATAACTAGATAGTACAGAGTCGAATTACAGCGGATATGTGCGAATTAGAGGCTGAATCGTGCGACAATGAGCATAATTCGTTCAAAACCAGCAAAATTGTTCATTGTGGTGTTGAATTGTGCTCAGTTACGATAACTTAACATGACTAGATAGTACAGAGTCGAATTACAGCGGATATGCGCGAATTAGAGGCTGAATCGTGCGAAAATGAGCATAATTCGTGCAAAACGAGCAAAATTGTTCATTGTGGTGTTGAATTGTGCTCAGATAGGATAACTTAACATAACTAGATACTACAGAGTCGAATTACAGCGGATATGTGCGAATTAGAGGCTGAATCGTGCGAAAATGAGCATAATTCGTGCAAAACGAGCAAAATTGTTCATTGTGGTGTTGAATTGTGCTCAGATAGGATAACTTAACATAACTAGATAGTACACAGTCGAATTACAGCGGATATGTGCGAATTAGAGGCTGAATCGTGCGAAAATGTGCATAATTCGTCCAAAACGAGCAATATAGTTCATTGTGTTGTTGAATTGTGCTCAGTTACGATAACTTAACATGACTAGATAGTACAGAGTCGAATTACAGCGGATATGTGCGAATTAGAGGCTGAATCGTGCGAAAATGTGCATAATTCGTTCAAAACGAGCAAAATAGCTCATTGTGGTGTTGAATTGTGCTCAGATAGGATAACTTAACATAACTAGATAGTACAGAGTCGAATTACAGCGGATATGTGCGAATTAGAGCCTGAATCGTGCGAAAATGAGCATAATTCGTTCAAAACCAGCAAAATTGTTCATTGTGGTGTTGAATTGTGCTCAGTTACGATAACTTAACATGACTAGATAGTACAGAGTCGAATTACAGCGGATATGTGCGAATTAGAGGCTGAATCGTGCGAAAATGAGCATAATTCGTGCAAAACGAGCAAAATTGTTCATTGTGGTGTTGAATTGTGCTCAGATAGGATAACTTAACATAACTAGATACTACAGAGTCGAATTACAGCGGATATGTGCGAATTAGAGGCTGAATCGTGCGAAAATGAGCATAATTCGTGCAAAACGAGCAAAATTGTTCATTGTGGTGTTGAATTGTGCTCAGATAGGATAACTTAACATAACTAGATAGTACACAGTCGAATTACAGCGGATATGTGCGAATTAGAGGCTGAATCGTGCGAAAATGTGCATAATTCGTCCAAAACGAGCAATATAGTTCATTGTGTTGTTGAATTGTGCTCAGTTACGATAACTTAACATGACTAGATAGTACAGAGTCGAATTACAGCGGATATGTGCGAATTAGAGGCTGAATCGTGCGAAAATGTGCATAATTCGTTCAAAACGAGCAAAATAGCTCATTGTGGTGTTGAATTGTGCTCAGATAGGATAACTTAACATAACTAGATAGTACAGAGTCGAATTACAGCGGATATGTGCGAATTAGAGCCTGAATCGTGCGAAAATGAGCATAATTCGTTCAAAACCAGCAAAATTGTTCATTGTGGTGTTGAATTGTGCTCAGTTACGATAACTTAACATGACTAGATAGTACAGAGTCGAATTACAGCGGATATGTGCGAATTAGAGGCTGAATCGTGCGAAAATGAGCATAATTCGTGCAAAACGAGCAAAATTGTTCATTGTGGTGTTGAATTGTGCTCAGATAGGATAACTTAACATAACTAGATAGTACAGAGTCGAATTACAGCGGATATGTGCGAATTAGAGGCTGAATCGTGCGAAAATGAGCATAATTCGTTCAAAACGATCAAAATTGTTCATTGTGGTGTTGAATTGTGCTCAGTTAAGATAACATAACATGACTAGTTAGTACAGAGTCGAATTACAGCGGATATGTGCGAATTAGAGGCTGAATCGTGCGAAAATGAGCATAATTCGTGCAAAACCAGCAAAATTGTTCATTGTGGTGTTGAATTGTTCTCAGTTACGATAATTTAACATGACTAGATAGTACAGAGTCGAATTACAGCGGATATGTGCGAATTAGAGGCTGAATCGTGCGAAAATGAGCATAATTCGTTCAAAACGATCAAAATTCGTTCGAAACGATCAAAATTGTTCATTGTGGTGTTGAATTGTGCTCAGTTACGATAACTTAACATGACTAGATAGTACAGAGTCGAATTACAGCGGATATGTGCGAATTAGAGGCTGAATCGTGCGAAAATGAGCATAATTCGTTCAAAACGAGCAAAATTGTTCATTGTGGTGTTGAATTGTGCTCAGTTACGATAACTTAACATGACTAGAGAGTACAGAGTCGAATTACAGCGGATATGTGCGAATTAGAGGCTGAATCGTGCGAAAATGAGCATAATTCGTTCAAAACGATCAAAATTGTTCATTGTGGTGTTGAATTGTGCTCAGTTACGATAACTTAACATGACTAGATAGTACAGAGTCGAATTACAGCGGATATGTGCGAATTAGAGGCTGAATCGTGCGAAAATGTGCATAATTCGTTCAAAACGAGCAAAATAGTTCATTGTGGTGTTGAATTGTGCTCAGATGGGATAACTTAACGTAACTAGATAGTACAGAGTCGAATTACAGCGGATATGTGCGAATTAGAGCCTGAATCGTGCGAAAATGAGCATAATTCGTTCAAAACCCACAAAATTGTTCATTGTGGTGTTGAATTGTGCTCAGTTACGATAACTTAACATGACTAGATAGTACAGAGTCGAATTACAGCGGATATGTGCGAATTAGAGGCTGAATCGTGCGAAAATGAGCATAATTCGTGCAAAACGAGCAATATAGTTCATTGTGGTGTTGAATTGTGCTCAGTTACGATAACTTAACATGACTAGATAGTACAGAGTCGAATTACAGCGGATATGTGCGAATTAGAGGCTGAATCGTGCGAAAACGTGCATAATTCGTTCAAAACGAGCAAAATAGTTCATTGTGGTGTTGAATTGTGCTCAGATAGGATAACTTAACATAACTAGATAGTACAGAGTCGAATTACAGCGGATATGTGCGAATTAGAGCCTGAATCGTGCGAAAATGAGCATAATTCGTTCAAAACCCACAAAATTGTTCATTGTGGTGTTGAATTGTGCTCAGTTACGATAACTTAACATGACTAGATAGTACAGAGTCGAATTACAGCGGATATGTGCGAATTAGAGGCTGAATCGTGCGAAAATGAGCATAATTCGTGCAAAACGAGCAATATAGTTCATTGTGGTGTTGAATTGTGCTCAGTTACGATAACTTAACATGACTAGATAGTACAGAGTCGAATTACAGCGGATATGTGCGAATTAGAGGCTGAATCGTGCGAAAATGAGCATAATTCGTGCAAAACGAGCAATATAGTTCATTGTGGTGTTGAATTGTGCTCAGTTACGATAACTTAACATGACTAGAGAGTACAGAGTCGAATTACAGCGGATATGTGCGAATTAGAGGCTGAATCGTGCGAAAATGAGCATAATTCGTGCAAAACCAGCAAAATTGTTCATTGTGGTGTTGAATTGTGCTCAGTTACGATAATTTAACATGACTAGATAGTACAGAGTCGAATTACAGCGGATATGTGCGAATTAGAGGCTGAATCGTGCGAAAATGAGCATAATTCGTTCAAAACGATCAAAATTGTTCATAGTGGTGTTGAATTGTGCTCAGTTACGATAACTTAACATGACTAGATAGTACAGAGTCGAATTACAGCGGATATGTGCGAATTAGAGGCTGAATCGTGCGAAAATGAGCATAATTCGTTCAAAACGATCATAATTCGTGCAAAACGAGCAAAATTGTTCATTGTGGTGTTGAATTGTGCTCAGATAGGATAACTTAACATAACTAGATAGTACAGAGTCGAATTACAGCGGATATGTGCGAATTAGAGGCTGAATCGTGCGACAATGAGCATAATTCGTTCAAAGCCAGCAAAATTGTTCATTGTGGTGTTGAATTGTGCTCAGTTACGATAACATAACATGACTAGATAGTACAGAGTCGAATTACAGCGGATATGCGCGAATTAGAGGCTGAATCGTGCGAAAATGAGCATAATTCGTGCAAAACGAGCAAAATTGTTCATTGTGGTGTTGAATTGTGCTCAGATAGGATAACTTAACATAACTAGATAGTACAGAGTCGAATTACAGCGGATATGTGCGAATTAGAGGCTGAATCGTGCGAAAATGAGCATAATTCGTGCAAAACGAGCAAAATTGTTCATTGTGGTGTTGAATTGTGCTCAGATAGGATAACTTAACATAACTAGATAGTACAGAGTCGAATTACAGCGGATATGTGCGAATTAGAGGCTGAATCGTGCGAAAATGTGCATAATTCGTTCAAAACGAGCAATATAGTTCATTGTGGTGTTGAATTGTGCTCAGTTACGATAACTTAACATGACTAGATAGTACAGAGTCGAATTACAGCGGATATGTGCGAATTAGAGGCTGAATCGTGCGAAAATGTGCATAATTCGTTCAAAACGAGCAAAATAGTTCATTGTGGTGTTGAATTGTGCTCAGATAGGATAACTTAACATAACTAGATAGTACAGAGTCGAATTACAGCGGATATGTGCGAATTAGAGCCTGAATCGTGCGAAAATGAGCATAATTCGTTCAAAACCAGCAAAATTGTTCATTGTGGTGTTGAATTGTGCTCAGTTACGATAACCTAACATGACTAGATAGTACAGAGTCGAATTACAGCGGATATGTGCGAATTAGAGGCTGAATCGTGCGAAAATGAGCATAATTCGTTCAAAACGATCAAAATTGTTCATTGTGGTGTTGAATTGTGCTCAGTTACGATAACTTAACATGACTAGATAGTACAGAGTCGAATTACAGCGGATATGTGCGAATTAGAGGCTGAATCGTGCGAAAATGAGCATAATTCGTTCAAAACGATCATAATTCGTGCAAAACGAGCAAAATTGTTCATTGTGGTGTTGAATTGTGCTCAGATAGGATAACTTAACATAACTAGATAGTACAGAGTCGAATTACAACGGATATGTGCGAATTAGAGGCTGAATCGTGCGAAAATGAGCATAATTCGTTCAAAACCAGCAAAATTGTTCATTGTGGTGTTGAATTGTGCTCAGTTACGATAACTTAACATGACTAGATAGTACAGAGTCGAATTACAGCGGATATGTGCGAATTAGAGCCTGAATCGTGCGAAAATGAGCATAATTCGTGCAAAACGAGCAAAATTGTTCATTGTGGTGTTGAATTGTGCTCAGATAGGATAACTTAACATAACTAGATAGTACAGAGTCGAATTACAGCGGATATGTGCGAATTAGAGGCTGAATCGTGCGAAAATGAGCATAATTCGTGCAAAACGAGCAAAATTGTTCATTGTGGTGTTGAATTGTGCTCAGATAGGATAACTTAACATAACTAGATAGTACAGAGTCGAATTACAGCGGATATGTGCGAATTAGAGGCTGAATCGTGCGAAAATGTGCATAATTCGTTCAAAAGGAGCAATATAGTTCATTGTGGTGTTGAATTGTGCTCAGTTACGATAACTTAACATGACTAGATAGTACAGAGTCGAATTACAGCGGATATGTGCGAATTAGAGGCTGAATCGTGCGAAAATGTGCATAATTCGTTCAAAACGAGCAAAATAGTTCATTGTGGTGTTGAATTGTGCTCAGATAGGATAACTTAACATAACTAGATAGTACAGAGTCGAATTACAGCGGATATGTGCGAATTAGAGCCTGAATCGTGCGAAAATGAGCATAATTCGTTCAAAACCAGCAAAATTGTTCATTGTGGTGTTGAATTGTGCTCAGTTACGATAACTTAACATGACTAGATAGTACAGAGTCGAATTACAGCGGATATGTGCGAATTAGAGGCTGAATCGTGCGAAAATGAGCATAATTCGTGCAAAACCAGCAAAATTGTTCATTGTGGTGTTGAATTGTGCTCAGTTACGATAACTTAACATGACTAGATAGTACAGAGTCGAATTACAGCGGATATGTGCGAATTAGAGGCTGAATCGTGCGAAAATGAGCATAATTCGTTCAAAACGATCATAATTCGTGCAAAACGAGCAAAATTGTTCATTGTGGTGTTGAATTGTGCTCAGATAGGATAACTTAACATAACTAGATAGTACAGAGTCGAATTACAACGGATATGTGCGAATTAGAGGCTGAATCGTGCGAAAATGAGCATAATTCGTTCAAAACCAGCAAAATTGTTCATTGTGGTGTTGAATTGTGCTCAGTTACGATAACTTAACATGACTAGATAGTACAGAGTCGAATTACAGCGGATATGTGCGAATTAGAGGCTGAATCGTGCGAAAATGAGCATAATTCGTGCAAAACGAGCAAAATTGTTCATTGTGGTGTTGAATTGTGCTCAGATAGGATAACTTAACATAACTAGATAGTACAGAGTCGAATTACAGCGGATATGTGCGAATTAGAGGCTGAATCGTGCGAAAATGAGCATAATTCGTGCAAAACGAGCAAAATTGTTCATTGTGGTGTTGAATTGTGCTCAGATAGGATAACTTAACATAACTAGATAGTACAGAGTCGAATTACAGCGGATATGTGCGAATTAGAGGCTGAATCGTGCGAAAATGTGCATAATTCGTTCAAAAGGAGCAATATAGTTCATTGTGGTGTTGAATTGTGCTCAGTTACGATAACTTAACATGACTAGATAGTACAGAGTCGAATTACAGCGGATATGTGCGAATTAGAGGCTGAATCGTGCGAAAATGAGCATAATTCGTGCAACACGAGCAAAATTGTTCATTGTGGTGTTGAATTGTGCTCAGATAGGATAACTTAACATAACTAGATAGTACAGAGTCGAATTACAGCGGATATGTGCGAATTAGAGGCTGAATCGTGCGAAAATGAGCATAATTCGTGCAAAACCAGCAAAATTGTTCATTGTGGTGTTGAATTGTGCTCAGTTACGATAACTTAACATGACTAGATAGTACAGAGTCGAATTACAGCGGATATGTGCGAATTAGAGGCTGAATCGTGCGAAAATGAGCATAATTCGTGCAAAACCAGCAAAATTGTTCATTGTGGTGTTGAATTGTGCTGAGTTACGATAATTTAACATGACTAGATAGTACAGAGTCGAATTACAGCGGATATGTGCGAATTAGAGGCTGAATCGTGCGAAAATGAGCATAATTCGTTCAAAACGATCATAATTCGTGCAAAACGAGCAAAATAGTTCATTGTGGTGTTGAATTGTGCTCAGATAGGATAACTTAACATAACTAGATAGTACAGAGTCGAATTACAGCGGATATGTGCGAATTAGAGCCTGAATCGTGCGAAAATGAGCATAATTCGTTCAAAACCAGCAAAATTGTTCATTGTGGTGTTGAATTGTGCTCAGTTACGATAACTTAACATGACTAGATAGTACAGAGTCGAATTACAGCGGATATGTGCGAATAAGAGCCTGAATCGTGCGAAAATGAGCATAATTCGTTCAAAACCAGCAAAATTGTTCATTGTGGTGTTGAATTGTGCTCAGTTACGATAACTTAACATGACTAGATAGTACAGAGTCGAATTACAGCGGATATGTGCGAATTAGAGGCTGAATCGTGCGAAAATGAGCATAATTCGTGCAAAACCAGCAAAATTGTTCATTGTGGTGTTGAATTGTGCTCAGTTACGATAATTTAACATGACTAGATAGTACAGAGTCGAATTACAGCGGATATGTGCGAATTAGAGGCTGAATCGTGCGAAAATGAGCATAATTCGTTCAAAACCAGCAAAATTGTTCATTGTGGTGTTGAATTGTGCTCAGTTACGATAACTTAACATGACTAGATAGTACAGAGTCGAATTACAGCGGATATGTGCGAATTAGAGTCTGAATCGTGCGAAAATGTGCATAATTCGTTCAAAACGAGCAAAATAGTTCATTGTGGTGTTGAATTGTGCTCAGTTACGATAACTTAACATGACTAGATAGTACAGAGTCGAATTACAGCGGATATGTGCGAATTAGAGGCTGAATCGTGCGAAAATGAGCATAATTCGTTCAAAACGATCAAAATTGTTCATTGTGGTGTTGAATTGTGCTCAGTTACGATAACTTAACATGACTAGATAGTACAGAGTCGAATTACAGCGGATATGTGCGAATTAGAGGCTGAATCGTGCGAAAATGAGCATAATTCGTTCAAAACGATCAAAATTCGTGCAAAACGAGCAAAATTGTTCATTGTGGTGTTGAATTGTGCTCAGATAGGATAACTTAACATAACTAGATAGTACAGAGTCGAATTACAGCGGATATGTGCGAATTAGAGTCTGAATCGTGCGAAAATGAGCATAATTCGTTCAAAACGATCAAAATTGTTCATTGTGGTGTTGAATTGTGCTCAGTTAAGATAACTTAACATGACTAGATAGTACAGAGTCGAATTACAGCGGATATGTGCGAATTAGAGGCTGAATCGTGCGAAAATGAGCATAATTCGTTCAAAACCAGACAAATTGTTCATTGTGGTGTTGAATTGTGCTCAGTTACGATAACTTAACATGACTAGATAGTACAGAGTCGAATTACAGCATGTATGTGCGAATTAGAGGCTGAATCGTGCGAAAATGAGCATAATTCGTGCAACACGAGCAAAATTGTTCATTGTGGTGTTGAATTGTGCTCAGATAGGATAACTTAACATAACTAGATAGTACAGAGTCGAATTACAGCGGATATGTGCGAATTAGAGGCTGAATCGTGCGAAAATGAGCATAATTCGTGCAAAACCAGCAAAATTGTTCATTGTGGTGTTGAATTGTGCTCAGTTACGATAACTTAACATGACTAGATAGTACAGAGTCGAATTACAGCGGATATGTGCGAATTAGAGGCTGAATCGTGCGAAAATGAGCATAATTCGTGCAAAACCAGCAAAATTGTTCATTGTGGTGTTGAATTGTGCTGAGTTACGATAATTTAACATGACTAGATAGTACAGAGTCGAATTACAGCGGATATGTGCGAATTAGAGGCTGAATCGTGCGAAAATGAGCATAATTCGTTCAAAACGATCATAATTCGTGCAAAACGAGCAAAATTGTTCATTGTGGTGTTGAATTGTGCTCAGATAGGATAACTTAACATAACTAGATAGTACAGAGTCGAATTACAACGGATATGTGCGAATTAGAGGCTGAATCGTGCGAAAATGAGCATAATTCGTTCAAAACCAGCAAAATTGTTCATTGTGGTGTTGAATTGTGCTCAGTTACGATAACTTAACATGACTAGATAGTACAGAGTCGAATTACAGCGGATATGTGCGAATTAGAGGCTGAATCGTGCGAAAATGAGCATAATTCGTGCAAAACGAGCAATATAGTTCATTGTGGTGTTGAATTGTGCTCAGTTACGATAACTTAACATGACTAGAGAGTACAGAGTCGAATTACAGCGGATATGTGCGAATTAGAGGCTGAATCGTGCGAAAATGAGCATAATTCGTGCAAAACCAGCAAAATTGTTCATTGTGGTGTTGAATTGTGCTCAGTTACGATAATTTAACATGACTAGATAGTACAGAGTCGAATTACAGCGGATATGTGCGAATTAGAGGCTGAATCGTGCGAAAATGAGCATAATTCGTTCAAAACGATCAAAATTGTTCATAGTGGTGTTGAATTGTGCTCAGTTACGATAACTTAACATGACTAGATAGTACAGAGTCGAATTACAGCGGATATGTGCGAATTAGAGGCTGAATCGTGCGAAAATGAGCATAATTCGTTCAAAACGATCATAATTCGTGCAAAACGAGCAAAATTGTTCATTGTGGTGTTGAATTGTGCTCAGATAGGATAACTTAACATAACTAGATAGTACAGAGTCGAATTACAGCGGATATGTGCGAATTAGAGGCTGAATCGTGCGACAATGAGCATAATTCGTTCAAAGCCAGCAAAATTGTTCATTGTGGTGTTGAATTGTGCTCAGTTACGATAACATAACATGACTAGATAGTACAGAGTCGAATTACAGCGGATATGCGCGAATTAGAGGCTGAATCGTGCGAAAATGAGCATAATTCGTGCAAAACGAGCAAAATTGTTCATTGTGGTGTTGAATTGTGCTCAGATAGGATAACTTAACATAACTAGATAGTACAGAGTCGAATTACAGCGGATATGTGCGAATTAGAGGCTGAATCGTGCGAAAATGAGCATAATTCGTGCAAAACGAGCAAAATTGTTCATTGTGGTGTTGAATTGTGCTCAGATAGGATAACTTAACATAACTAGATAGTACAGAGTCGAATTACAGCGGATATGTGCGAATTAGAGGCTGAATCGTGCGAAAATGTGCATAATTCGTTCAAAACGAGCAATATAGTTCATTGTGGTGTTGAATTGTGCTCAGTTACGATAACTTAACATGACTAGATAGTACAGAGTCGAATTACAGCGGATATGTGCGAATTAGAGGCTGAATCGTGCGAAAATGTGCATAATTCGTTCAAAACGAGCAAAATAGTTCATTGTGGTGTTGAATTGTGCTCAGATAGGATAACTTAACATAACTAGATAGTACAGAGTCGAATTACAGCATGTATGTGCGAATTAGAGGCTGAATCGTGCGAAAATGAGCATAATTCGTGCAACACGAGCAAAATTGTTCATTGTGGTGTTGAATTGTGCTCAGATAGGATAACTTAACATAACTAGATAGTACAGAGTCGAATTACAGCGGATATGTGCGAATTAGAGGCTGAATCGTGCGAAAATGAGCATAATTCGTGCAAAACCAGCAAAATTGTTCATTGTGGTGTTGAATTGTGCTCAGTTACGATAACTTAACATGACTAGATAGTACAGAGTCGAATTACAGCGGATATGTGCGAATTAGAGGCTGAATCGTGCGAAAATGAGCATAATTCGTGCAAAACCAGCAAAATTGTTCATTGTGGTGTTGAATTGTGCTGAGTTACGATAATTTAACATGACTAGATAGTACAGAGTCGAATTACAGCGGATATGTGCGAATTAGAGGCTGAATCGTGCGAAAATGAGCATAATTCGTTCAAAACGATCATAATTCGTGCAAAACGAGCAAAATTGTTCATTGTGGTGTTGAATTGTGCTCAGATAGGATAACTTAACATAACTAGATAGTACAGAGTCGAATTACAACGGATATGTGCGAATTAGAGGCTGAATCGTGCGAAAATGAGCATAATTCGTTCAAAACCAGCAAAATTGTTCATTGTGGTGTTGAATTGTGCTCAGTTACGATAACTTAACATGACTAGATAGTACAGAGTCGAATTACAGCGGATATGTGCGAATTAGAGGCTGAATCGTGCGAAAATGAGCATAATTCGTGCAAAACGAGCAATATAGTTCATTGTGGTGTTGAATTGTGCTCAGTTACGATAACTTAACATGACTAGAGAGTACAGAGTCGAATTACAGCGGATATGTGCGAATTAGAGGCTGAATCGTGCGAAAATGAGCATAATTCGTGCAAAACCAGCAAAATTGTTCATTGTGGTGTTGAATTGTGCTCAGTTACGATAATTTAACATGACTAGATAGTACAGAGTCGAATTACAGCGGATATGTGCGAATTAGAGGCTGAATCGTGCGAAAATGAGCATAATTCGTTCAAAACGATCAAAATTGTTCATAGTGGTGTTGAATTGTGCTCAGTTACGATAACTTAACATGACTAGATAGTACAGAGTCGAATTACAGCGGATATGTGCGAATTAGAGGCTGAATCGTGCGAAAATGAGCATAATTCGTTCAAAACGATCATAATTCGTGCAAAACGAGCAAAATTGTTCATTGTGGTGTTGAATTGTGCTCAGATAGGATAACTTAACATAACTAGATAGTACAGAGTCGAATTACAGCGGATATGTGCGAATTAGAGGCTGAATCGTGCGACAATGAGCATAATTCGTTCAAAGCCAGCAAAATTGTTCATTGTGGTGTTGAATTGTGCTCAGTTACGATAACATAACATGACTAGATAGTACAGAGTCGAATTACAGCGGATATGCGCGAATTAGAGGCTGAATCGTGCGAAAATGAGCATAATTCGTGCAAAACGAGCAAAATTGTTCATTGTGGTGTTGAATTGTGCTCAGATAGGATAACTTAACATAACTAGATAGTACAGAGTCGAATTACAGCGGATATGTGCGAATTAGAGGCTGAATCGTGCGAAAATGAGCATAATTCGTGCAAAACGAGCAAAATTGTTCATTGTGGTGTTGAATTGTGCTCAGATAGGATAACTTAACATAACTAGATAGTACAGAGTCGAATTACAGCGGATATGTGCGAATTAGAGGCTGAATCGTGCGAAAATGTGCATAATTCGTTCAAAACGAGCAATATAGTTCATTGTGGTGTTGAATTGTGCTCAGTTACGATAACTTAACATGACTAGATAGTACAGAGTCGAATTACAGCGGATATGTGCGAATTAGAGGCTGAATCGTGCGAAAATGTGCATAATTCGTTCAAAACGAGCAAAATAGTTCATTGTGGTGTTGAATTGTGCTCAGATAGGATAACTTAACATAACTAGATAGTACAGAGTCGAATTACAGCGGATATGTGCGAATTAGAGCCTGAATCGTGCGAAAATGAGCATAATTCGTTCAAAACCAGCAAAATTGTTCATTGTGGTGTTGAATTGTGCTCAGTTACGATAACTTAACATGACTAGATAGTACAGAGTCGAATTACAGCGGATATGTGCGAATTAGAGGCTGAATCGTGCGAAAATGAGCATAATTCGTTCAAAACGATCAAAATTGTTCATTGTGGTGTTGAATTGTGCTCAGTTACGATAACTTAACATGACTAGATAGTACAGAGTCGAATTACAGCGGATATGTGCGAATTAGAGGCTGAATCGTGCGAAAATGAGCATAATTCGTTCAAAACGATCATAATTCGTGCAAAACGAGCAAAATTGTTCATTGTGGTGTTGAATTGTGCTCAGATAGGATAACTTAACATAACTAGATAGTACAGAGTCGAATTACAACGGATATGTGCGAATTAGAGGCTGAATCGTGCGAAAATGAGCATAATTCGTTCAAAACCAGCAAAATTGTTCATTGTGGTGTTGAATTGTGCTCAGTTACGATAACTTAACATGACTAGATAGTACAGAGTCGAATTACAGCGGATATGTGCGAATTAGAGCCTGAATCGTGCGAAAATGAGCATAATTCGTGCAAAACGAGCAAAATTGTTCATTGTGGTGTTGAATTGTGCTCAGATAGGATAACTTAACATAACTAGATAGTACAGAGTCGAATTACAGCGGATATGTGCGAATTAGAGGCTGAATCGTGCGAAAATGAGCATAATTCGTGCAAAACGAGCAAAATTGTTCATTGTGGTGTTGAATTGTGCTCAGATAGGATAACTTAACATAACTAGATAGTACAGAGTCGAATTACAGCGGATATGTGCGAATTAGAGGCTGAATCGTGCGAAAATGTGCATAATTCGTTCAAAAGGAGCAATATAGTTCATTGTGGTGTTGAATTGTGCTCAGTTACGATAACTTAACATGACTAGATAGTACAGAGTCGAATTACAGCGGATATGTGCGAATTAGAGGCTGAATCGTGCGAAAATGTGCATAATTCGTTCAAAACGAGCAAAATAGTTCATTGTGGTGTTGAATTGTGCTCAGATAGGATAACTTAACATAACTAGATAGTACAGAGTCGAATTACAGCGGATATGTGCGAATTAGAGCCTGAATCGTGCGAAAATGAGCATAATTCGTTCAAAACCAGCAAAATTGTTCATTGTGGTGTTGAATTGTGCTCAGTTACGATAACTTAACATGACTAGATAGTACAGAGTCGAATTACAGCGGATATGTGCGAATTAGAGGCTGAATCGTGCGAAAATGAGCATAATTCGTGCAAAACCAGCAAAATTGTTCATTGTGGTGTTGAATTGTGCTCAGTTACGATAACTTAACATGACTAGATAGTACAGAGTCGAATTACAGCGGATATGTGCGAATTAGAGGCTGAATCGTGCGAAAATGAGCATAATTCGTTCAAAACGATCATAATTCGTGCAAAACGAGCAAAATTGTTCATTGTGGTGTTGAATTGTGCTCAGATAGGATAACTTAACATAACTAGATAGTACAGAGTCGAATTACAACGGATATGTGCGAATTAGAGGCTGAATCGTGCGAAAATGAGCATAATTCGTTCAAAACCAGCAAAATTGTTCATTGTGGTGTTGAATTGTGCTCAGTTACGATAACTTAACATGACTAGATAGTACAGAGTCGAATTACAGCGGATATGTGCGAATTAGAGGCTGAATCGTGCGAAAATGAGCATAATTCGTGCAAAACGAGCAAAATTGTTCATTGTGGTGTTGAATTGTGCTCAGATAGGATAACTTAACATAACTAGATAGTACAGAGTCGAATTACAGCGGATATGTGCGAATTAGAGGCTGAATCGTGCGAAAATGTGCATAATTCGTTCAAAAGGAGCAATATAGTTCATTGTGGTGTTGAATTGTGCTCAGTTACGATAACTTAACATGACTAGATAGTACAGAGTCGAATTACAGCGGATATGTGCGAATTAGAGGCTGAATCGTGTGAAAATGTGCATAATTCGTTCAAAAGGAGCAATATAGTTCATTGTGGTGTTGAATTGTGCTCAGTTACGATAACTTAACATGACTAGATAGTACAGAGTCGAATTACAGCGGATATGTGCGAATAAGAGCCTGAATCGTGCGAAAATGAGCATAATTCGTTCAAAACCAGCAAAATTGTTCATTGTGGTGTTGAATTGTGCTCAGTTACGATAACTTAACATGACTAGATAGTACAGAGTCGAATTACAGCGGATATGTGCGAATTAGAGGCTGAATCGTGCGAAAATGAGCATAATTCGTGCAAAACCAGCAAAATTGTTCATTGTGGTGTTGAATTGTGCTCAGTTACGATAACTTAACATGACTAGATAGTACAGAGTCGAATTACAGCGGATATGTGCGAATTAGAGTCTGAATCGTGCGAAAATGTGCATAATTCGTTCAAAACGAGCAAAATAGTTCATTGTGGTGTTGAATTGTGCTCAGTTACGATAACTTAACATGACTAGATAGTACAGAGTCGAATTACAGCGGATATGTGCGAATTAGAGGCTGAATCGTGCGAAAATGAGCATAATTCGTTCAAAACGATCAAAATTGTTCATTGTGGTGTTGAATTGTGCTCAGTTACGATAACTTAACATGACTAGATAGTACAGAGTCGAATTACAGCGGATATGTGCGAATTAGAGGCTGAATCGTGCGAAAATGAGCATAATTCGTTCAAAACGATCAAAATTCGTGCAAAACGAGCAAAATTGTTCATTGTGGTGTTGAATTGTGCTCAGATAGGATAACTTAACATAACTAGATAGTACAGAGTCGAATTACAACGGATATGTGCGAATTAGAGGCTGAATCGTGCGAAAATGAGCATAATTCGTTCAAAACCAGCAAAATTGTTCATTGTGGTGTTGAATTGTGCTCAGTTACGATAACTTAACATGACTAGATAGTACAGAGTCGAATTACAGCGGATATGTGCGAATTAGAGGCTGAATCGTGCGAAAATGAGCATAATTCGTGCAAAACGAGCAAAAGTGTTCATTGTGGTGTTGAATTGTGCTCAGATAGGATAACTTAACATAACTAGATAGTACAGAGTCGAATTACAGCGGATATGTGCGAATTAGAGGCTAAATCGTGCGAAAATGAGCATAATTCGTGCAAAACGAGCAAAATTGTTCATAGTGGTGTTGAATTGTGCTCAGTTACGATAACTTAACATGACTAGATAGTACAGAGTCGAATTACAGCGGATATGTGCGAATTAGAGGCTGAATCGTGCGAAAATGTGCATAATTCGTTCAAAAGGAGCAATATAGTTCATTGTGGTGTTGAATTGTGCTCAGTTACGATAACTTAACATGACTAGATAGTACAGAGTCGAATTACAGCGGATATGTGCGAATTAGAGGCTGAATCGTGCGAAAATGTGCATAATTCGTTCAAAACGAGCAAAATAGTTCATTGTGGTGTTGAATTGTGCTCAGATAGGATAACTTAACATAACTAGATAGTACAGAGTCGAATTACAGCGGATATGTGCGAATTAGAGCCTGAATCGTGCGAAAATGAGCATAATTCGTTCAAAACCAGCAAAATTGTTCATTGTGGTGTTGAATTGTGCTCAGTTACGATAACTTAACATGACTAGATAGTACAGAGTCGAATTACAGCGGATATGTGCGAATAAGAGCCTGAATCGTGCGAAAATGAGCATAATTCGTTCAAAACCAGCAAAATTGTTCATTGTGGTGTTGAATTGTGCTCAGTTACGATAACTTAACATGACTAGATAGTACAGAGTCGAATTACAGCGGATATGTGCGAATTAGAGGCTGAATCGTGCGAAAATGAGCATAATTCGTGCAAAACCAGCAAAATTGTTCATTGTGGTGTTGAATTGTGCTCAGTTACGATAATTTAACATGACTAGATAGTACAGAGTCGAATTACAGCGGATATGTGCGAATTAGAGGCTGAATCGTGCGAAAATGAGCATAATTCGTTCAAAACCAGCAAAATTGTTCATTGTGGTGTTGAATTGTGCTCAGTTACGATAACTTAACATGACTAGATAGTACAGAGTCGAATTACAGCGGATATGTGCGAATTAGAGTCTGAATCGTGCGAAAATGTGCATAATTCGTTCAAAACGAGCAAAATAGTTCATTGTGGTGTTGAATTGTGCTCAGTTACGATAACTTAACATGACTAGATAGTACAGAGTCGAATTACAGCGGATATGTGCGAATTAGAGGCTGAATCGTGCGAAAATGAGCATAATTCGATCAAAACGATCAAAATTGTTCATTGTGGTGTTGAATTGTGCTCAGTTACGATAACTTAACATGACTAGATAGTACAGAGTCGAATTACAGCGGATATGTGCGAATTAGAGGCTGAATCGTGCGAAAATGAGCATAATTCGTTCAAAACGATCAAAATTCGTGCAAAACGAGCAAAATTGTTCATTGTGGTGTTGAATTGTGCTCAGATAGGATAACTTAACATAACTAGATAGTACAGAGTCGAATTACAGCGGATATGTGCGAATTAGAGGCTGAATCGTGCGAAAATGAGCATAATTCGTTCAAAACGATCAAAATTGTTCATTGTGGTGTTGAATTGTGCTCAGTTAAGATAACTTAACATGACTAGATAGTACAGAGTCGAATTACAGCGGATATGTGCGAATTAGAGGCTGAATCGTGCGAAAATGAGCATAATTCGTTCAAAACCAGACAAATTGTTCATTGTGGTGTTGAATTGTGCTCAGTTACGATAACTTAACATGACTAGATAGTACAGAGTCGAATTACAGCATGTATGTGCGAATTAGAGGCTGAATCGTGCGAAAATGAGCATAATTCGTGCAACACGAGCAAAATTGTTCATTGTGGTGTTGAATTGTGCTCAGATAGGATAACTTAACATAACTAGATAGTACAGAGTCGAATTACAGCGGATATGTGCGAATTAGAGGCTGAATCGTGCGAAAATGAGCATAATTCGTGCAAAACCAGCAAAATTGTTCATTGTGGTGTTGAATTGTGCTCAGTTACGATAACTTAACATGACTAGATAGTACAGAGTCGAATTACAGCGGATATGTGCGAATTAGAGGCTGAATCGTGCGAAAATGAGCATAATTCGTGCAAAACCAGCAAAATTGTTCATTGTGGTGTTGAATTGTGCTGAGTTACGATAATTTAACATGACTAGATAGTACAGAGTCGAATTACAGCGGATATGTGCGAATTAGAGGCTGAATCGTGCGAAAATGAGCATAATTCGTTCAAAACGAGCAAAATTGTTCATTGTGGTGTTGAATTGTGCTCAGTTACGATAACTTAACATGACTAGATAGTACAGAGTCGAATTACAGCGGATATGTGCGAACTAGAGGCTGAATCGTGCGAAAATGAGCATAATTCGTTCAAAACCAGCAAAATTGTTCATTGTGGTGTTGAATTGTGCTCAGTTACGATAACCTAACATGACTAGATAGTACAGAGTCCAATTACAGCGGATATGTGCGAATTAGAGGCTGAATCGTGCGAAAACGTGCATAATTCGTTCAAAACGAGCAAAATAGTTCATTGTGGTGTTGAATTGTGCTCAGTTACGATAACTTAACATGACTAGATAGTACAGAGTCGAATTACAGCGGATATGTGCGAATTAGAGGCTGAATCGTGCGAAAATGAGCATAATTCGTTCAAAACGATCAAAATTCGTGCAAAACGAGTACAATTGTTCATTGTGGTGTTGAATTGTGCTCAGATAGGATAACTCAACATAACTAGATAGTACAGAGTCGAATTACAGCGGATATGTGCGAATTAGACGCTGAATCGTGCGAAAATGAGCATAATTCGTTCAAAACCAGCAAAATTGTTCATTGTGGTGTTGAATTGTGCTCAGTTACGATAACTTAACATGACTAGATAGTACAGAGTCGAATTACAGCGGATATGTGCGAATTAGAGGCTGAATCGTGCGAAAATGAGCATAATTCGTTCAAAACCAGCAAAATTGTTCATTGTGGTGTTGAATTGTGCTCAGTTACGATAACTTAACATGACTAGATAGTACAGAGTCGAATTACAGCGGATATGTGCGAACTAGAGGCTGAATCGTGCGAAAATGAGCATAATTCGTTCAAAACCAGCAAAATTGTTCATTGTGGTGTTGAATTGTGCTCAGTTACGATAACCTAACATGACTAGATAGTACAGAGTCGAATTACAGCGGATATGTGCGAATTAGAGGCTGAATCGTGCGAAAACGTGCATAATTCGTTCAAAACGAGCAAAATAGTTCATTGTGGTGTTGAATTGTGCTCAGTTACGATAACTTAACATGACTAGATAGTACAGAGTCGAATTACAGCGGATATGTGCGAATTAGAGGCTGAATCGTGCGAAAATGAGCATAATTCGTTCAAAACGATCAAAATTCGTGCAAAACGAGCAAAATTGTTCATTGTGGTGTTGAATTGTGCTCAGATAGGATAACTCAACATAACTAGATAGTACAGAGTCGAATTACAGCGGATATGTGCGAATTAGAGGCTGAATCGTGCGAAAATGAGCATAATTCGTTCAAAACCAGCAAAATTGTTCATTGTGGTGTTGAATTGTGCTCCGTTACGATAACTTAACATGACTAGATAGTACAGAGTCGAATTACAGCGGATATGTGCGAATTAGAGGCTGAATCGTGCGAAAATGAGCATAATTCGTGCAAAACCAGCAAAATTGTTCATTGTGGTGTTGAATTGTGCTCAGTTACGATAATTTAACATGACTAGATAGTACAGAGTCGAATTACAGCGGATATGTGCGAATTAGAGGCTGAATCGTGCGAAAATGAGCATAATTCGTTCAAAACGATCAAAATTCGTGCAAAACGAGCAAAATTGTTCATTGTGGTGTTGAATTGTGCTCAGATAGGATAACTTAACATAACTAGATAGTACAGAGTCGAATTACAGCGGATATGTGCGAATTAGAGGCTGAATCGTGCGAAAATGAGCATAATTCGTTCAAAACGATCAAAATTGTTCATTGTGGTGTTGAATTGTGCTCAGTTACGATAACTTAACATGACTAGATAGTACAGAGTCGAATTACAGCGGATATGTGCGAATTAGAGGCTGAATCGTGCGAAAATGAGCATAATTCGTGCAAAACCAGCAAAATTGTTCATTGTGGTGTTGAATTATGCTCAGATAGGATAACTTAACATAACTAGATAGTACAGAGTCGAATTACAGCGGATATGTGCGAATTAGAGGCTGAATCGTGCGAAAATGAGCATAATTCGTTCAAAACCAGCAAAATTGTTCATTGCGGTGTTGAATTGTGCTCAGTTACGATAACTTAACATGACTAGATAGTACAGAGTCGAATTACAGCGGATATGTGCGAATTAGAGGCTGAATCGTGCGAAAATGTGCATAATTCGTTCAAAACGAGCAAAATAGTTCATTGTGGTGTTGAATTGTGCTCAGTTACGATAACTTAACATGACTAGATAGTACAGAGTCGAATTACAGCGGATATGTGCGAATTAGAGGCTGAATCGTGCGAAAATGTGCATAATTCGTTCAAAACGAGCAAAATAGTTCATTGTGGTGTTGAATTGTGCTCAGTTACGATAACTTAACATGACTAGATAGTAGAGAGTCGAATTACAGCGGATATGTGCGAATTAGAGGCTGAATCGTGCGAAAATGTGCATAATTCGTTCAAAACGAGCAAAATAGTTCATTGTGGTGTTGAATTGTGCTCAGTTACGATAACTTAACATGACTAGATAGTAGAGAGTCGAATTACAGCGGATATGTGCGAATTAGAGGCTGAATCGTGCGAAAATGAGCATAATTCGTTCAAAACGATCAAAATTGTTCATTGTGGTGTTGAATTGTGCTCAGTTACCATAACTTAACATGACTAGATAGTACAGAGTCGAATTACAGCGGATATGTGCGAATTAGAGGCTGAATCGTGCGAAAATGAGCATAATTCGTTCAAAACGATCAAAATTGTTCATTGTGGTGTTGAATTGTGCTCAGTTACGATAACTTAACATGACTAGATAGTACAGAGTCGAATTACAGCATGTATGTGCGAATTAGAGGCTGAATCGTGCGAAAATGAGCATAATTCGTGCAACACGAGCAAAATTGTTCATTGTGGTGTTGAATTGTGCTCAGTTACGATAACTTAACATGACTAGATAGTACAGAGTTGAATTACAGCGGATATGTGCGAATTAGAGGCTGAATCGTGCGAAAATGAGCATAATTCGTGCAAAACCAGCAAAATTGTTCATTGTGGTGTTGAATTGTGCTCAGTTACGATAATTTAACATGACTAGATAGTACAGAGTCGAATTACAGCCGATATGTGCGAATTAGAGGCTGAATCGTGCGAAAATGAGCATAATTCGTTCAAAACGAGCAAAATTGTTCATTGTGGTGTTGAATTGTGCTCAGTTACGATAACTTAACATGACTAGATAGTACAGAGTCGAATTACAGCGGATATGTGCGAACTAGAGGCTGAATCGTGCGAAAATGAGCATAATTCGTTCAAAACCAGCAAAATTGTTCATTGTGGTGTTGAATTGTGCTCAGTTACGATAACCTAACATGACTAGATAGTACAGAGTCGAATTACAGCGGATATGTGCGAATTAGAGGCTGAATCGTGCGAAAACGTGCATAATTCGTTCAAAACGAGCAAAATAGTTCATTGTGGTGTTGAATTGTGCTCAGTTACGATAACTTAACATGACTAGATAGTACAGAGTCGAATTACAGCGGATATGTGCGAATTAGAGGCTGAATCGTGCGAAAATGAGCATAATTCGTTCAAAACGATCAAAATTCGTGCAAAACGAGCAAAATTGTTCATTGTGGTGTTGAATTGTGCTCAGATAGGATAACTCAACATAACTAGATAGTACAGAGTCGAATTACAGCGGATATGTGCGAATTAGACGCTGAATCGTGCGAAAATGAGCATAATTCGTTCAAAACCAGCAAAATTGTTCATTGTGGTGTTGAATTGTGCTCAGTTACGATAACTTAACATGACTAGATAGTACAGAGTCGAATTACAGCGGATATGTGCGAATTAGAGGCTGAATCGTGCGAAAATGAGCATAATTCGTGCAAAACCAGCAAAATTGTTCATTGTGGTGTTGAATTGTGCTCAGATAGGATAACATAACATAACTAGATAGTACAGAGTCGAATTACAGCGGATATGTGCGAATTAGAGGCTGAATCGTGCGAAAATGAGCATAATTCGTTCAAAACCAGCAAAATTGTTCATTGTGGTGTTGAATTGTGCTCAGTTACGATAACTTAACATGACTAGATAGTACAGAGTCGAATTACAGCGGATATGTGCGAATTAGAGGCTGAATCGTGCGAAAATGAGCATAATTCGTGCAAAACCAGCAAAATTGTTCATTGTGGTGTTGAATTGTGCTCAGTTACGATAATTTAACATGACTAGATAGTACAGAGTCGAATTACAGCGGATATGTGCGAATTAGAGGCTGAATCGTGCGAAAATGAGCATAATTCGTTCAAAACCAGCAAAATTGTTCATTGTGGTGTTGAATTGTGCTCAGTTACGATAACTTAACATGACTAGATAGTACAGAGTCGAATTACAGCGGATATGTGCGAATTAGAGGCTGAATCGTGCGAAAATGTGCATAATTCGTTCAAAACGAGCAAAATAGTTCATTGTGGTGTTGAATTGTGCTCAGTTACGATAACTTAACATGACTAGATAGTACAGAGTCGAATTACAGCGGATATGTGCGAATTAGAGGCTGAATCGTGCGAAAATGAGCATAATTCGTTCAAAACGATCAAAATTGTTCATTGTGGTGTTGAATTGTGCTCAGTTACGATAACTTAACATGACTAGATAGTACAGAGTCGAATTACAGCGGATATGTGCGAATTAGAGGCTGAATCGTGCGAAAATGAGCATAATTCGTTCAAAACGATCAAAATTCGTGCAAAACGAGCAAAATTGTTCATTGTGGTGTTGAATTGTGCTCAGATAGGATAACTTAACATAACTAGATAGTACAGGGTCGAATTACAGCGGATATGTGCGAATTAGAGGCTGAATCGTGCGAAAATGAGCATAATTCGTTCAAAACGATCAAAATTGTTCATTGTGGTGTTGAATTGTGCTCAGTTACGATAACTTAACATGACTAGATAGTACAGAGTCGAATTACAGCGGATATGTGCGAATTAGAGGCTGAATCGTGCGAAAATGAGCATAATTCGTGCAACACGAGCAAAATTGTTCATTGTGGTGTTGAATTGTGCTCAGTTACGATAATTTAACATGACTAGATAGTACAGAGTCGAATTACAGCGGATATGTGCGAATTAGAGGCTGAATCGTGCGAAAATGAGCATAATTCGTTCAAAACCAGCAAAATTGTTCATTGTGGTGTTGAATTGTGCTCAGTTACGATAACTTAACATGACTAGATAGTACAGAGTCGAATTACAGCGGATATGTGCGAATTAGAGGCTGAATCGTGCGAAAATGTGCATAATTCGTTCAAAACGAGCAAAATAGTTCATTGTGGTGTTGAATTGTGCTCAGTTACGATAACTTAACATGACTAGATAGTACAGAGTCGAATTACAGCGGATATGTGCGAATTAGAGGCTGAATCGTGCGAAAATGAGCATAATTCGTTCAAAACGATCAAAATTGTTCATTGTGGTGTTGAATTGTGCTCAGTTACGATAACTTAACATGACTAGATAGTACAGAGTCGAATTACAGCGGATATGTGCGAATTAGAGGCTGAATCGTGCGAAAATGAGCATAATTCGTTCAAAACGATCAAAATTCGTGCAAAACGAGCAAAATTGTTCATTGTGGTGTTGAATTGTGCTCAGATAGGATAACTTAACATAACTAGATAGTACAGGGTCGAATTACAGCGGATATGTGCGAATTAGAGGCTGAATCGTGCGAAAATGAGCATAATTCGTTCAAAACGATCAAAATTGTTCATTGTGGTGTTGAATTGTGCTCAGTTACGATAACTTAACATGACTAGATAGTACAGAGTCGAATTACAGCGGATATGTGCGAATTAGAGGCTGAATCGTGCGAAAATGAGCATAATTCGTGCAACACGAGCAAAATTGTTCATTGTGGTGTTGAATTGTGCTCAGATAGGATAACTTAACATAACTAGATAGTACAGAGTCGAATTACAGCGGATATGTGCGAATTAGAGGCTGAATCGTGCGAAAATGAGCATAATTCGTGCAAAACCAGCAAAATTGTTCATTGTGGTGTTGAATTGTGCTCAGTTACGATAACTTAACATGACTAGATAGTACAGAGTCGAATTACAGCTCATATGTGCGAATTAGAGGCTGAATCGTGCGAAAATGAGCATAATTCGTGCAAAACCAGCAAAATTGTTCATTGTGGTGTTGAATTGTGCTCAGTTACGATAATTTAACATGACTAGATAGTACAGAGTCGAATTACAGCGGATATGTGCGAATTAGAGGCTGAATCGTGCGAAAATGAGCATAATTCGTTCAAAACGATCAAAATTGTTCATTGTGGTGTTGAATTGTGCTCAGTTACGATAACTTAACATGACTAGATAGTACAGAGTCGAATTACAGCGGATATGTGCGAACTAGAGGCTGAATCGTGCGAAAATGAGCATAATTCGTTCAAAACCAGCAAAATTGTTCATTGTGGTGTTGAATTGTGCTCAGTTACGATAACCTAACATGACTAGATAGTACAGAGTCGAATTACAGCGGATATGTGCGAATTAGAGGCTGAATCGTGCGAAAACGTGCATAATTCGTTCAAAACGAGCAAAATAGTTCATTGTGGTGTTGAATTGTGCTCAGTTACGATAACTTAACATGACTAGATAGTACAGAGTCGAATTACAGCGGATATGTGCGAATTAGAGGCTGAATCGTGCGAAAATGAGCATAATTCGTTCAAAACGATCAAAATTCGTGCAAAACGAGCAAAATTGTTCATTGTGGTGTTGAATTGTGCTCAGATAGGATAACTCAACATAACTAGATAGTACAGAGTCGAATTACAGCGGATATGTGCGAATTAGACGCTGAATCGTGCGAAAATGAGCATAATTCGTTCAAAACCAGCAAAATTGTTCATTGTGGTGTTGAATTGTGCTCAGTTACGATAACTTAACATGACTAGATAGTACAGAGTCGAATTACAGCGGATATGTGCGAATTAGAGGCTGAATCGTGCGAAAATGAGCATAATTCGTTCAAAACCAGCAAAATTGTTCATTGTGGTGTTGAATTGTGCTCAGTTACGATAACTTAACATGACTAGATAGTACAGAGTCGAATTACAGCGGATATGTGCGAATTAGAGGCTGAATCGTGCGAAAATGAGCATAATTCGTGCAAAACCAGCAAAATTGTTCATTGTGGTGTTGAATTGTGCTCAGATAGGATAACATAACATAACTAGATAGTACAGAGTCGAATTACAGCGGATATGTGCGAATTAGAGGCTGAATCGTGCGAAAATGAGCATAATTCGTTCAAAACCAGCAAAATTGTTCATTGTGGTGTTGAATTGTGCTCAGTTACGATAACTTAACATGACTAGATAGTACAGAGTCGAATTACAGCGGATATGTGCGAATTAGAGGCTGAATCGTGCGAAAATGAGCATAATTCGTTCAAAACGATCAAAATTCGTGCAAAACGAGCAAAATTGTTCATTGTGGTGTTGAATTGTGCTCAGATAGGATAACTTAACATAACTAGATAGTACAGAGTCGAATTACAGCGGATATGTGCGAATTAGAGGCTGAATCGTGCGAAAATGAGCATAATTCGTTCAAAACGATCAAAATTGTTCATTGTGGTGTTGAATTGTGCTCAGTTACGATAACTTAACATGACTAGATAGTACAGAGTCGAATTACAGCGGATATGTGCGAATTAGAGGCTGAATCGTGCGAAAATGAGCATAATTCGTGCAAAACCAGCAAAATTGTTCATTGTGGTGTTGAATTATGCTCAGATAGGATAACTTAACATAACTAGATAGTACAGAGTCGAATTACAGCGGATATGTGCGAATTAGAGGCTGAATCGTGCGAAAATGAGCATAATTCGTTCAAAACCAGCAAAATTGTTCATTGCGGTGTTGAATTGTGCTCAGTTACGATAACTTAACATGACTAGATAGTACAGAGTCGAATTACAGCGGATATGTGCGAATTAGAGGCTGAATCGTGCGAAAATGAGCATAATTCGTGCAAAACCAGCAAAATTGTTTATTGTGGTGTTGAATTGTTCTCAGTTACGATAATTTAACATGACTAGATAGTACAGAGTCGAATTACAGCGGATATGTGCGAATTAGAGGCTGAATCGTGCGAAAATGAGCATAATTCGTTCAAAACGATCAAAATTCGTTCGAAACGATCAAAATTGTTCATTGTGGTGTTGAATTGTGCTCAGTTACGATAACTTAACATGACTAGATAGTACAGAGTCGAATTACAGCGGATATGTGCGAATTAGAGGCTGAATCGTGCGAAAATGAGCATAATTCGTGCAAAACCAGCAAAATTGTTTATTGTGGTGTTGAATTGTTCTCAGTTACGATAATTTAACATGACTAGATAGTACAGAGTCGAATTACAGCGGATATGTGCGAATTAGAGGCTGAATCGTGCGAAAATGAGCATAATTCGTGCAAAACGAGCAAAATTGTTCATTGTGGTGTTGAATTGTGCTCAGATAGGATAACTTAACATAACTAGATAGTACAGAGTCGAATTACAGCGGATATGTGCGAATTAGAGGCTGAATCGTGCGAAAATGAGCATAATTCGTTCAAAACGAGCAATATAGTTCATTGTGGTGTTGAATTGTGCTCAGTTACGATAACTTAACATGACTAGATAGTACAGAGTCGAATTACAGCGGATATGTGCGAATTAGAGGCTGAATCGTGCGAAAATGTGCATAATTCGTTCAAAACGAGCAAAATAGTTCATTGTGGTGTTGAATTGTGCTCAGATAGGATAACTTAACATAACTAGATAGTACAGAGTCGAATTACAGCGGATATGTGCGAATTAGAGCCTGAATCGTGCGAAAATGAGCATAATTCGTTCAAAACCCACAAAATTGTTCATTGTGGTGTTGAATTGTGCTCAGTTACGATAACTTAACATGACTAGATAGTACAGAGTCGAATTACAGCGGATATGTGCGAATTAGAGGCTGAATCGTGCGAAAAAGAGCATAATTCGTGCAAAACCAGCAAAATTGTTCATTGTGGTGTTGAATTGTGCTCAGTTACGATAATTTAACATGACTAGATAGTACAGAGTCGAATTACAGCGGATATGTGCGAATTAGAGGCTGAATCGTGCGAAAATGAGCATAATTCGTTCAAAACGATCAAAATTGTTCATTGTGGTGTTGAATTGTGCTCAGTTACGATAACTTAACATGACTAGATAGTACAGAGTCGAATTACAGCGGATATGTGCGAATTAGAGGCTGAATCGTGCGAAAATGAGCATAATTCGTTCAAAACGATCATAATTCGTGCAAAACGAGCAAAATTGTTCATTGTGGTGTTGAATTGTGCTCAGATAGGATAACTTAACATAACTAGACAGTACAGAGTCGAATTACAGCGGATATGTGCGAATTAGAGGCTGAATCGTGCGACAATGAGCATAATTCGTTCAAAACCAGCAAAATTGTTCATTGTGGTGTTGAATTGTGCTCAGTTACGATAACTTAACATGACTAGATAGTACAGAGTCGAATTACAGCGGATATGTGCGAATTAGAGGCTGAATCGTGCGAAAATGTGCATAATTCGTTCAAAACGAGCAAAATAGTTCATTGTGGTGTTGAATTGTGCTCAGATAGGATAACTTAACATAACTAGATAGTACAGAGTCGAATTACAGCGGATATGTGCGAATTAGAGCCTGAATCGTGCGAAAATGAGCATAATTCGTTCAAAACCAGCAAAATTGTTCATTGTGGTGTTGAATTGTGCTCAGTTACGATAACATAACATGACTAGATAGTACAGAGTCGAATTACAGCGGATATGTGCGAATTAGAGGCTGAATCGTGCGAAAATGAGCATAATTCGTGCAAAACCAGCAAAATTGTTCATTGTGGTGTTGAATTGTGCTCAGTTACGATAATTTAACATGACTAGATAGTACAGAGTCGAATTACAGCGGATATGTGCGAATTAGAGGCTGAATCGTGCGAAAATGAGCATAATTCGTTCAAAACCAGCAAAATTGTTCATTGTGGTGTTGAATTGTGCTCAGTTACGATAACTTAACATGACTAGATAGTACAGAGTCGAATTACAGCGGATATGTGCGAATTAGTGGCTGAATCGTGCGAAAATGAGCATAATTCGTGCAAAACCAGCAAAATTGTTCATTGTGGTGTTGAATTGTGCTCAGATAGGATAACTTAACATAACTAGATAGTACAGAGTCGAATTACAGCGGATATGTGCGAATTAGAGGCTGAATCGTGCGAAAATGAGCATAATTCGTTCAAAACCAGCAAAATTGTTCATTGTGGTGTTGAATTGTGCTCAGTTACGATAACTTAACATGACTAGATAGTACAGAGTTGAATTACAGCGGATATGTGCGAATTAGAGCCTGAATCGTGCGAAAATGAGCATAATTCGTTCAAAACCAGCAAAATTGTTCATTGTGGTGTTGAATTGTGCTCAGTTACGATAACTTAACATGACTAGATAGTACAGAGTCGAATTACAGCGGATATGTGCGAATTAGAGGCTGAATCGTGCGAAAATGAGCATAATTCGTGCAAAACCAGCAAAATTGTTCATTGTGGTGTTGAATTGTGCTCAGTTACGATAATTTAACATGACTAGATAGTACAGAGTCGAATTACAGCGGATATGTGCGAATTAGAGGCTGAATCGTGCGAAAATGTGCATAATTCGTTCAAAACGAGCAAAATAGTTCATTGTGGTGTTGAATTGTGCTCAGTTACGATAACTTAACATGACTAGATAGTACAGAGTCGAATTACAGCGGATATGTGCGAATTAGAGGCTGAATCGTGCGAAAATGAGCATAATTCGTTCAAAACGATCAAAATTCGTTCGAAACGATCAAAATTGTTCATTGTGGTGTTGAATTGTGCTCAGTTACGATAACTTAACATGACTAGATAGTACAGAGTCGAATTACAGCGGATATGTGCGAATTAGAGGCTGAATCGTGCGAAAATGAGCATAATTCGTGCAAAACCAGCAAAATTGTTTATTGTGGTGTTGAATTGTTCTCAGTTACGATAATTTAACATGACTAGATAGTACAGAGTCGAATTACAGCGGATATGTGCGAATTAGAGGCTGAATCGTGCGAAAATGAGCATAATTCGTGCAAAACGAGCAAAATTGTTCATTGTGGTGTTGAATTGTGCTCAGATAGGATAACTTAACATAACTAGATAGTACAGAGTCGAATTACAGCGGATATGTGCGAATTAGAGGCTGAATCGTGCGAAAATGAGCATAATTCGTGCAAAACCAGCAAAATTGTTCATTGTGGTGTTGAATTGTGCTCAGATAGGATAACTTAACATAACTAGATAGTACAGAGTCGAATTACAGCGGATATGTGCGAATTAGAGGCTGAATCGTGCGAAAATGAGCATAATTCGTTCAAAACCAGCAAAATTGTTCATTGTGGTGTTGAATTGTGCTCAGTTACGATAACTTAACATGACTAGATAGTACAGAGTCGAATTACAGCGGATATGTGCGAATTAGAGGCTGAATCGTGCGAAAATGAGCATAATTCGTGCAAAACCAGCAAAATTGTTTATTGTGGTGTTGAATTGTTCTCAGTTACGATAATTTAACATGACTAGATAGTACAGAGTCGAATTACAGCGGATATGTGCGAATTAGAGGCTGAATCGTGCGAAAATGTGCATAATTCGTTCAAAACGAGCAAAATAGTTCATTGTGGTGTTGAATTGTGCTCAGATAGGATAACTTAACATAACTAGATAGTACAGAGTTGAATTACAGCGGATATGTGCGAATTAGAGGCTGAATCGTGCGAAAATGAGCATAATTCGTTCAAAACCAGCAAAATTGTTCATTGTGGTGTTGAATTGTGCTCAGTTACGATAACTTAACATGACTAGATAGTACAGAGTCGAATTACAGCGGATATGTGCGAATTAGAGGCTGAATCGTGCGAAAATGAGCATAATTCGTGCAAAACCAGCAAAATTGTTTATTGTGGTGTTGAATTGTTCTCAGTTACGATAATTTAACATGACTAGATAGTACAGAGTCGAATTACAGCGGATATGTGCGAATTAGAGGCTGAATCGTGCGAAAATGTGCATAATTCGTTCAAAACGAGCAAAATAGTTCATTGTGGTGTTGAATTGTGCTCAGATAGGATAACTTAACATAACTAGATAGTACAGAGTCGAATTACAGCGGATATGTGCGAATTAGAGCCTGAATCGTGCGAAAATGAGCATAATTCGTTCAAAACCCACAAAATTGTTCATTGTGGTGTTGAATTGTGCTCAGTTACGATAACTTAACATGACTAGATAGTACAGAGTCGAATTACAGCGGATATGTGCGAATTAGAGGCTGAATCGTGCGAAAAAGAGCATAATTCGTGCAAAACCAGCAAAATTGTTCATTGTGGTGTTGAATTGTGCTCAGTTACGATAATTTAACATGACTAGATAGTACAGAGTCGAATTACAGCGGATATGTGCGAATTAGAGGCTGAATCGTGCGAAAATGAGCATAATTCGTTCAAAACGATCAAAATTGTTCATTGTGGTGTTGAATTGTGCTCAGTTACGATAACTTAACATGACTAGATAGTACAGAGTCGAATTACAGCGGATATGTGCGAATTAGAGGCTGAATCGTGCGAAAATGAGCATAATTCGTTCAAAACGATCATAATTCGTGCAAAACGAGCAAAATTGTTCATTGTGGTGTTGAATTGTGCTCAGATAGGATAACTTAACATAACTAGACAGTACAGAGTCGAATTACAGCGGATATGTGCGAATTAGAGGCTGAATCGTGCGACAATGAGCATAATTCGTTCAAAACCAGCAAAATTGTTCATTGTGGTGTTGAATTGTGCTCAGTTACGATAACTTAACATGACTAGATAGTACAGAGTCGAATTACAGCGGATATGTGCGAATTAGAGGCTGAATCGTGCGAAAATGAGCATAATTCGTGCAAAACGAGCAAAATTGTTCATTGTGGTGTTGAATTGTGCTCAGATCGGATAACTTAACATAACTAGATAGTACAGAGTCGAATTACAACGGATATGTGCGAATTAGAGGCTGAATCGTGCGAAAATGAGCATAATTCGTTCAAAACCAGCAAAATTGTTCATTGTGGTGTTGAATTGTGCTCAGTTACGATAGCTTAACATAACTAGATAGTACAGAGTCGAATTACAGCGGATATGTGCGAATTAGAGGCTGAATCGTGCGAAAATGAGCATAATTCGTGCAAAACGAGCAAAATTGTTCATTGTGGTGTTGAATTGTGCTCAGATTGGATAACTTAACATAACTAGATAGTACAGAGTCGAATTACAGCGGATATGTGCGAATTAGAGCCTGAATCGTGCGAAAATGAGCATAATTCGTTCAAAACCAGCAAAATTGTTCATTGTGGTGTTGAATTGTGCTCAGTTACGATAACTTAACATGACTAGATAGTACAGAGTCGAATTACAGCGGATATGTGCGAATTAGAGGCTGAATCGTGCGAAAATGAGCATAATTCGTGCAAAACCAGCAAAATTGTTCATTGTGGTGTTGAATTGTGCTCAGTTACGATAATTTAACATGACTAGATAGTACAGAGTCGAACTACAGCGGATATGTGCGAATTAGAGGCTGAATCGTGCGAAAATGAGCATAATTCGTTCAAAACGATCAAAATTGTTCATTGTGGTGTTGAATTGTGCTCAGTTACGATAACTTAACATGACTAGATAGTACAGAGTCGAATTACAGCGGATATGTGCGAATTAGAGGCTGAATCGTGCGAAAATGAGCATAATTCGTTCAAAACGATCATAATTCGTGCAAAACGAGCAAAATTGTTCATTGTGGTGTTGAATTGTGCTCAGATCGGATAACTTAACATAACTAGATAGTACAGAGTCGAATTACAACGGATATGTGCGAATTAGAGGCTGAATCGTGCGAAAATGAGCATAATTCGTTCAAAACCAGCAAAATTGTTCATTGTGGTGTTGAATTGTGCTCAGTTACGATAACTTAACATGACTAGATAGTACAGAGTCGAATTACAGCGGATATGTGCGAATTAGAGGCTGAATCGTGCGAAAATGAGCATAATTCGTGCAAAACGAGCAAAATTGTTCATTGTGGTGTTGAATTGTGCTCAGATAGGATAACTTAACATAACTAGATAGTACAGAGTCGAATTACAGCGGATATGTGCGAATTAGAGGCTGAATCGTGCGAAAATGTGCATAATTCATTCAAAAGGAGCAATATAGTTCATTGTGGTGTTGAATTGTGCTCAGTTACGATAACTTAACATGACTAGATAGTACAGAGTCGAATTACAGCGGATATGTGCGAATTAGAGGCTGAATCGTGCGAAAATGTGCATAATTCGTTCAAAACGAGCAAAATAGTTCATTGTGGTGTTGAATTGTGCTCAGATAGGATAACTTAACATAACTAGATAGTACAGAGTCAAATTACAGCGGATATGTGCGAATTAGAGCCTGAATCGTGCGAAAATGAGCATAATTCGTTCAAAACCAGCAAAATTGTTCATTGTGGTGTTGAATTGTGCTCAGTTACGATAACTTAACATGACTAGATAGTACAGAGTCGAATTACAGCGGATATGTGCGAATTAGAGGCTGAATCGTGCGAAAATGAGCATAATTCGTGCAAAACCAGCAAAATTGTTCATTGTGGTGTTGAATTGTGCTCAGTTACGATAATTTAACATGACTAGATAGTACAGAGTCGAATTACAGCGGATATGTGCGAATTAGAGGCTGAATCGTGCGAAAATGAGCATAATTCGTTCAAAACGATCAAAATTGTTCATTGTGGTGTTGAATTGTGCTCAGTTACGATAACTTAACATGACTAGATAGTACAGAGTCGAATTACAGCGGATATGTGCGAATTAGAGGCTGAATCGTGCGAAAATGAGCATAATTCGTTCAAAACGATCATAATTCGTGCAAAACGAGCAAAATTGTTCATTGTGGTGTTGAATTGTGCTCAGTTACCATAACTTAACATGACTAGATAGCACAGAGTCGAATTACAGCGGATATGTGCGAATTAGAGGCTGAATCGTGCGAAAATGAGCATAATTCGTTCAAAACGATCAAAATTGTTCATTGTGGTGTTGAATTGTGCTCAGTTACGATAACTTAACATGACTAGATAGTACAGAGTCGAATTACAGCGGATATGTGCGAATTAGAGGCTGAATCGTGCGAAAATGTGCATAATTCGTTCAAAACGAGCAATATAGTTCATTGTTGTGTTGAATTGTGCTCAGTTACGATAACTTAACATGACTAGATAGTACAGAGTCGAATTACAGCGGATATGTGCGAATTAGAGGCTGAATCGTGCGAAAATGAGCATAATTCGTGCAAAACGAGCAAAATTGTTCATTGTGGTGTTGAATTGTGCTCAGATAGGATAACTTAACATAACTAGATAGTACAGAGTCGAATTACAGCGGATATGTGCGAATTAGAGGCTGAATCGTGCGAAAATGAGCATAATTCGTTCAAAACGATCAAAATTGTTCATTGTGGTGTTGAATTGTGCTCAGTTAAGATAACTTAACATGACTAGATAGTACAGAGTCGAATTACAGCGGATATGTGCGAATTAGAGGCTGAATCGTGCGAAAATGAGCATAATTCGTGCAAAACCAGCAAAATTGTTTATTGTGGTGTTGAATTGTTCTCAGTTACGATAATTTAACATGACTAGATAGTACAGAGTCGAATTACAGCGGATATGTGCGAATTAGAGGCTGAATCGTGCGAAAATGAGCATAATTCGTTCAAAACGATCAAAATTCGTTCGAAACGATCAAAATTGTTCATTGTGGTGTTGAATTGTGCTCAGTTACGATAACTTAACATGACTAGATAGTACAGAGTCGAATTACAGCGGATATGTGCGAATTAGAGGCTGAATCGTGCGAAAATGAGCATAATTCGTGCAAAACCAGCAAAATTGTTTATTGTGGTGTTGAATTGTTCTCAGTTACGATAATTTAACATGACTAGATAGTACAGAGTCGAATTACAGCGGATATGTGCGAATTAGAGGCTGAATCGTGCGAAAATGAGCATAATTCGTGCAAAACGAGCAAAATTGTTCATTGTGGTGTTGAATTGTGCTCAGATAGGATAACTTAACATAACTAGATAGTACAGAGTCGAATTACAGCGGATATGTGCGAATTAGAGGCTGAATCGTGCGAAAATGAGCATAATTCGTGCAAAACCAGCAAAATTGTTCATTGTGGTGTTGAATTGTGCTCAGATAGGATAACTTAACATAACTAGATAGTACAGAGTCGAATTACAGCGGATATGTGCGAATTAGAGGCTGAATCGTGCGAAAATGAGCATAATTCGTTCAAAACCAGCAAAATTGTTCATTGTGGTGTTGAATTGTGCTCAGTTACGATAACTTAACATGACTAGATAGTACAGAGTCGAATTACAGCGGATATGTGCGAATTAGAGGCTGAATCGTGCGAAAATGAGCATAATTCGTGCAAAACCAGCAAAATTGTTTATTGTGGTGTTGAATTGTTCTCAGTTACGATAATTTAACATGACTAGATAGTACAGAGTCGAATTACAGCGGATATGTGCGAATTAGAGGCTGAATCGTGCGAAAATGAGCATAATTCGTTCAAAACGATCAAAATTCGTTCGAAACGATCAAAATTGTTCATTGTGGTGTTGAATTAAGCTCAGTTACGATAACTTAACATGACTAGATAGTACAGAGTCGAATTACAGCGGATATGTGCGAATTAGAGGCTGAATCGTGCGAAAATGAGCATAATTCGTTCAAAACCAGCAAAATTGTTCATTGTGGTGTTGAATTGTGCTCAGTTACGATAACTTAACATGACTAGATAGTACAGAGTCGAATTACAGCGGATATGTGCGAATTAGAGGCTGAATCGTGCGAAAATGAGCATAATTCGTGCAAAACCAGCAAAATTGTTTATTGTGGTGTTGAATTGTTCTCAGTTACGATAATTTAACATGACTAGATAGTACAGAGTCGAATTACAGCGGATATGTGCGAATTAGAGGCTGAATCGTGCGAAAATGTGCATAATTCGTTCAAAACGAGCAAAATAGTTCATTGTGGTGTTGAATTGTGCTCAGATAGGATAACTTAACATAACTAGATAGTACAGAGTCGAATTACAGCGGATATGTGCGAATTAGAGCCTGAATCGTGCGAAAATGAGCATAATTCGTTCAAAACCCACAAAATTGTTCATTGTGGTGTTGAATTGTGCTCAGTTACGATAACTTAACATGACTAGATAGTACAGAGTCGAATTACAGCGGATATGTGCGAATTAGAGGCTGAATCGTGCGAAAAAGAGCATAATTCGTGCAAAACCAGCAAAATTGTTCATTGTGGTGTTGAATTGTGCTCAGTTACGATAATTTAACATGACTAGATAGTACAGAGTCGAATTACAGCGGATATGTGCGAATTAGAGGCTGAATCGTGCGAAAATGAGCATAATTCGTTCAAAACGATCAAAATTGTTCATTGTGGTGTTGAATTGTGCTCAGTTACGATAACTTAACATGACTAGATAGTACAGAGTCGAATTACAGCGGATATGTGCGAATTAGAGGCTGAATCGTGCGAAAATGAGCATAATTCGTTCAAAACGATCATAATTCGTGCAAAACGAGCAAAATTGTTCATTGTGGTGTTGAATTGTGCTCAGATAGGATAACTTAACATAACTAGACAGTACAGAGTCGAATTACAGCGGATATGTGCGAATTAGAGGCTGAATCGTGCGACAATGAGCATAATTCGTTCAAAACCAGCAAAATTGTTCATTGTGGTGTTGAATTGTGCTCAGTTACGATAACTTAACATGACTAGATAGTACAGAGTCGAATTACAGCGGATATGTGCGAATTAGAGGCTGAATCGTGCGAAAATGAGCATAATTCGTGCAAAACGAGCAAAATTGTTCATTGTGGTGTTGAATTGTGCTCAGATCGGATAACTTAACATAACTAGATAGTACAGAGTCGAATTACAACGGATATGTGCGAATTAGAGGCTGAATCGTGCGAAAATGAGCATAATTCGTTCAAAACCAGCAAAATTGTTCATTGTGGTGTTGAATTGTGCTCAGTTACGATAACTTAACATAACTAGATAGTACAGAGTCGAATTACAGCGGATATGTGCGAATTAGAGGCTGAATCGTGCGAAAATGAGCATAATTCGTGCAAAACGAGCAAAATTGTTCATTGTGGTGTTGAATTGTGCTCAGATAGGATAACTTAACATAACTAGATAGTACAGAGTCGAATTACAGCGGATATGTGCGAATTAGAGGCTGAATCGTGCGAAAATGTGCATAATTCGTTCAAAACGAGCAATATAGTTCATTGTGGTGTTGAATTGTGCTCAGTTACGATAACTTAACATGACTAGATAGTACAGAGTCGAATTACAGCGGATATGTGCGAATTAGAGGCTGAATCGTGCGAAAATGTGCATAATTCGTTCAAAACGAGCAAAATAGTACATTGTGGTGTTGAATTGTGCTCGGATTGGATAACTTAACATAACTAGATAGTACAGAGTCGAATTACAGCGGATATGTGCGAATTAGAGCCTGAATCGTGCGAAAATGAGCATAATTCGTTCAAAACCAGCAAAATTGTTCATTGTGGTGTTGAATTGTGCTCAGTTACGATAACTTAACATGACTAGATAGTACAGAGTCGAATTACAGCGGATATGTGCGAATTAGAGGCTGAATCGTGCGAAAATGAGCATAATTCGTGCAAAACCAGCAAAATTGTTCATTGTGGTGTTGAATTGTGCTCAGTTACGATAATTTAACATGACTAGATAGTACAGAGTCGAATTACAGCGGATATGTGCGAATTAGAGGCTGAATCGTGCGAAAATGAGCATAATTCGTTCAAAACGATCAAAATTGTTCATTGTGGTGTTGAATTGTGCTCAGTTACGATAACTTAACATGACTAGATAGTACAGAGTCGAATTACAGCGGATATGTGCGAATTAGAGGCTGAATCGTGCGAAAATGAGCATAATTCGTTCAAAACGATCATAATTCGTGCAAAACGAGCAAAATTGTTCATTGTGGTGTTGAATTGTGCTCAGATCGGATAACTTAACATAACTAGATAGTACAGAGTCGAATTACAACGGATATGTGCGAATTAGAGGCTGAATCGTGCGAAAATGAGCATAATTCGTTCAAAACCAGCAAAATTGTTCATTGTGGTGTTGAATTGTGCTCAGTTACGATAACTTAACATGACTAGATAGTACAGAGTCGAATTACAGCGGATATGTGCGAATTAGAGGCTGAATCGTGCGAAAATGAGCATAATTCGTGCAAAACGAGCAAAATTGTTCATTGTGGTGTTGAATTGTGCTCAGATAGGATAACTTAACATAACTAGATAGTACAGAGTCGAATTACAGCGGATATGTGCGAATTAGAGGCTGAATCGTGCGAAAATGTGCATAATTCATTCAAAAGGAGCAATATAGTTCATTGTGGTGTTGAATTGTGCTCAGTTACGATAACTTAACATGACTAGATAGTACAGAGTCGAATTACAGCGGATATGTGCGAATTAGAGGCTGAATCGTGCGAAAATGTGCATAATTCGTTCAAAACGAGCAAAATAGTTCATTGTGGTGTTGAATTGTGCTCAGATAGGATAACTTAACATAACTAGATAGTACAGAGTCAAATTACAGCGGATATGTGCGAATTAGAGCCTGAATCGTGCGAAAATGAGCATAATTCGTTCAAAACCAGCAAAAAAGTTCATTGTGGTGTTGAATTGTGCTCAGTTACGATAACTTAACATGACTAGATAGTACAGAGTCGAATTACAGCGGATATGTGCGAATTAGAGCCTGAATCGTGCGAAAATGAGCATAATTCGTTCAAAACCAGCAAAATTGTTCATTGTGGTGTTGAATTGTGCCCAGTTACGATAACTTAACATGACTAGATAGTACAGAGTCGAATTACAGCGGATATGTGCGAATTAGAGGCTGAATCGTGCGAAAATGAGCATAATTCGTTCAAAACGATCAAAATTGTTCATTGTGGTGTTGAATTGTGCTCAGTTACGATAACTTAACATGACTAGATAGTACAGAGTCGAATTACAGCGGATATGTGCGAATTAGAGGCTGAATCGTGCGAAAATGAGCATAATTCGTTCAAAACGATCATAATTCGTGCAAAACGAGCAAAATTGTTCATTGTGGTGTTGAATTGTGCTCAGTTACCATAACTTAACATGACTAGATAGCACAGAGTCGAATTACAGCGGATATGTGCGAATTAGAGGCTGAATCGTGCGAAAATGAGCATAATTCGTTCAAAACGATCAAAATTGTTCATTGTGGTGTTGAATTGTGCTCAGTTACGATAACTTAACATGACTAGATAGTACAGAGTCGAATTACAGCGGATATGTGCGAATTAGAGGCTGAATCGTGCGAAAATGTGCATAATTCGTTCAAAACGAGCAATATAGTTCATTGTTGTGTTGAATTGTGCTCAGTTACGATAACTTAACATGACTAGATAGTACAGAGTCGAATTACAGCGGATATGTGCGAATTAGAGGCTGAATCGTGCGAAAATGTGCATAATTCGTTCAAAACGAGCAAAATAGTTCATTGTGGTGTTGAATTGTGCTCAGATAGGATAACTTAACATAACTAGATAGTACAGAGTCGAATTACAGCGGATATGTGCGAATTAGAGCCTGAATCGTGCGAAAATGAGCATAATTCGTTCAAAACCAGCAAAATTGTTCATTGTGGTGTTGAATTGTGCTCAGTTACGATAACTTAACATGACTAGATAGTACAGAGTCGAATTACAGCGGATATGTGCGAATTAGAGGCTGAATCGTGCGAAAATGAGCATAATTCGTGCAAAACGAGCAAAATTGTTCATTGTGGTGTTGAATTGTGCTCAGATAGGATAACTTAACATAACTAGATAGTACAGAGTCGAATTACAGCGGATATGTGCGAATTAGAGGCTGAATCGTGCGAAAATGAGCATAATTCGTTCAAAACGATCAAAATTGTTCATTGTGGTGTTGAATTGTGCTCAGTTACGATAACTTAACATGACTAGATAGTACAGAGTCGAATTACAGCGGATATGTGCGAATTAGAGGCTGAATCGTGCGAAAATGAGCATAATTCGTTCAAAACGATCAAAATTGTTCATTGTGGTGTTGAATTGTGCTCAGTTACGATAACTTAACATGACTAGATAGTACAGAGTCGAATTACAGCGGATATGTGCGAATTAGAGGCTGAATCGTGCGAAAATGAGCATAATTCGTTCAAAACGATCATAATTCGTGCAAAACGAGCAAAATTGTTCATTGTGGTGTTGAATTGTGCTCAGATCGGATAACTTAACATAACTAGATAGTACAGAGTCGAATTACAACGGATATGTGCGAATTAGAGGCTGAATCGTGCGAAAATGAGCATAATTCGTTCAAAACCAGCAAAATTGTTCATTGTGGTGTTGAATTGTGCTCAGTTACGATAACTTAACATGACTAGATAGTACAGAGTCGAATTACAGCGGATATGTGCGAATTAGAGGCTGAATCGTGCGAAAATGAGCATAATTCGTGCAAAACGAGCAAAATTGTTCATTGTGGTGTTGAATTGTGCTCAGATAGGATAACTTAACATAACTAGATAGTACAGAGTCGAATTACAGCGGATATGTGCGAATTAGAGGCTGAATCGTGCGAAAATGAGCATAATTCGTTCAAAACCAGCAAAATTGTTCATTGTGGTGTTGAATTGTGCTCAGTTACGATAACTTAACATAACTAGATAGTACAGAGTCGAATTACAGCGGATATGTGCGAATTAGAGGCTGAATCGTGCGAAAATGAGCATAATTCGTGCAAAACGAGCAAAATTGTTCATTGTGGTGTTGAATTGTGCTCAGATAGGATAACTTAACATAACTAGATAGTACAGAGTCGAATTACAGCGGATATGTGCGAATTAGAGGCTGAATCGTGCGAAAATGTGCATAATTCGTTCAAAACGAGCAATATAGTTCATTGTGGTGTTGAATTGTGCTCAGTTACGATAACTTAACATGACTAGATAGTACAGAGTCGAATTACAGCGGATATGTGCGAATTAGAGGCTGAATCGTGCGAAAATGTGCATAATTCGTTCAAAACGAGCAAAATAGTTCATTGTGGTGTTGAATTGTGCTCAGATTGGATAACTTAACATAACTAGATAGTACAGAGTCGAATTACAGCGGATATGTGCGAATTAGAGCCTGAATCGTGCGAAAATGAGCATAATTCGTTCAAAACCAGCAAAATTGTTCATTGTGGTGTTGAATTGTGCTCAGTTACGATAACTTAACATGACTAGATAGTACAGAGTCGAATTACAGCGGATATGTGCGAATTAGAGGCTGAATCGTGCGAAAATGAGCATAATTCGTGCAAAACCAGCAAAATTGTTCATTGTGGTGTTGAATTGTGCTCAGTTACGATAATTTAACATGACTAGATAGTACAGAGTCGAATTACAGCGGATATGTGCGAATTAGAGGCTGAATCGTGCGAAAATGAGCATAATTCGTTCAAAACGAGCAAAATTGTTCATTGTGGTGTTGAATTGTGCTCAGTTACGATAACTTAACATGACTAGATAGTACAGAGTCGAATTACAGCGGATATGTGCGAACTAGAGGCTGAATCGTGCAAAAATGAGCATAATTCGTTCAAAACCAGCAAAATTGTTCATTGTGGTGTTGAATTGTGCTCAGTTACGATAACTTAACATGACTAGATAGTACAGAGTCGAATTACAGCGGATATGTGCGAATTAGAGGCTGAATCGTGCGAAAATGTGCATAATTCGTTCAAAACGAGCAAAATAGTTCATTGTGGTGTTGAATTGTGCTCAGTTACGATAACTTAACATGACTAGATAGTACAGAGTCTAATTACAGCGGATATGTGCGAATTAGAGGCTGAATCGTGCGAAAATGAGCATAATTCGTTCAAAACGATCAAAATTGTTCATTGTGGTGTTGAATTGTGCTCAGTTACAATAACTTAACATGACTAGATAGTACAGAGTCGAATTACAGCGGATATGTGCGAATTAGAGGCTGAATCGTGCGAAAATGAGCATAATTCGTTCAAAACGATCAAAATTCGTGCAAAACGAGCAAAATTGTTCATTGTGGTGTTGAATTGTGCTCAGATAGGATAACTTAACATAACTAGATAGTACAGAGTCGAATTACAGCGGATATGTGCGAATTAGAGGCTGAATCGTGCGAAAATGAGCATAATTCGTTCAAAACCAGCAAAATTGTTCATTGTGGTGTTGAATTGTGCTCAGTTACGATAACTTAACATGACTAGATAGTACAGAGTCGAATTACAGCGGATATGTGCGAATTAGAGGCTGAATCGTGCGAAAATGAGCATAATTCGTGCAAAACCAGCAAAATTGTTCATTGTGGTGTTGAATTGTGCTCAGTTACGATAATTTAACATGACTAGATAGTACAGAGTCGAATTACAGCGGATATGTGCGAATTAGAGGCTGAATCGTGCGAAAATGAGCATAATTCGTTCAAAACGATCAAAATTGTTCATTGTGGTGTTGAATTGTGCTCAGTTACGATAACTTAACATGACTAGATAGTACAGAGTCGAATTACAGCGGATATGTGCGAATTAGAGGCTGAATCGTGCGAAAATGAGCATAATTCGTTCAAAACGATCATAATTCGTGCAAAACGAGCAAAATTGTTCATTGTGGTGTTGAATTGTGCTCAGATCGGATAACTTAACATAACTAGATAGTACAGAGTCGAATTACAACGGATATGTGCGAATTAGAGGCTGAATCGTGCGAAAATGAGCATAATTCGTTCAAAACCAGCAAAATTGTTCATTGTGGTGTTGAATTGTGCTCAGTTACGATCACTTAACATGACTAGATAGTACAGAGTCGAATTACAGCGGATATGTGCGAATTAGAGGCTGAATCGTGCGAAAATGAGCATAATTCGTGCAAAACGAGCAAAATTGTTCATTGTGGTGTTGAATTGTGCTCAGATAGGATAACTTAACATAACTAGATAGTACAGAGTCGAATTACAGCGGATATGTGCGAATTAGAGGCTGAATCGTGCGAAAATGTGCATAATTCATTCAAAAGGAGCAATATAGTTCATTGTGGTGTTGAATTGTGCTCAGTTACGATAACTTAACATGACTAGATAGTACAGAGTCGAATTACAGCGGATATGTGCGAATTAGAGGCTGAATCGTGCGAAAATGTGCATAATTCGTTCAAAACGAGCAAAATAGTTCATTGTGGTGTTGAATTGTGCTCAGATAGGATAACTTAACATAACTAGATAGTACAGAGTCTAATTACAGCGGATATGTGCGAATTAGAGGCTGAATCGTGCGAAAATGAGCATAATTCGTTCAAAACGATCAAAATTGTTCATTGTGGTGTTGAATTGTGCTCAGTTACAATAACTTAACATGACTAGATAGTACAGAGTCGAATTACAGCGGATATGTGCGAATTAGAGGCTGAATCGTGCGAAAATGAGCATAATTCGTTCAAAACCAGCAAAATTGTTCATTGTGGTGTTGAATTGTGCTCAGTTACGATAACTTAACATGACTAGATAGTACAGAGTCGAATTACAGCGGATATGTGCGAATTAGAGGCTGAATCGTGCGAAAATGGGCATAATTCGTTCAAAACGAGCAAAATTGTTCATTGTGGTGTTGAATTGTGCTCAGTTACGATAACTTAACATGACTAGATAGTACAGAGTCGAATTACAGCGGATATGTGCGAATTAGAGGCTGAATCGTGCGAAAATGAGCATAATTCGTTCAAAACGATCAAAATTGTTCATTGTGGTGTTGAATTGTGCTCAGTTACGATAACTTAACATGACTAGATAGTACAGAGTCGAATTACAGCGGATATGTGCGAATTAGAGGCTGAATCGTGCGAAAATGAGCATAATTCGTTCAAAACGATCAAAATTCGTGCAAAACGAGCAAAATTGTTCATTGTGGTGTTGAATTGTGCTCAGATAGGATAACTTAACATAACTAGATAGTACAGAGTCGAATTACAGCGGATATGTGCGAATTAGAGGCTGAATCGTGCGAAAATGAGCATAATTCGTTCAAAACCAGCAAAATTGTTCATTGTGGTGTTGAATTGTGCTCAGTTACGATAACTTAACATGACTAGATAGTACAGAGTCGAATTACAGCGGATATGTGCGAATTAGAGGCTGAATCGTGCGAAAATGAGCATAATTCTTGCAAAACCAGCAAAATTGTTCATTGTGGTGTTGAATTGTGCTCAGTTACGATAATTTAACATGACTAGATAGTACAGAGTCGAATTACAGCGGATATGTGCGAATTAGAGGCTGAATCGTGCGAAAATGAGCATAATTCGTTCAAAACGATCAAAATTGTTCATTGTGGTGTTGAATTGTGCTCAGTTACGATAACTTAACATGACTAGATAGTACAGAGTCGAATTACAGCGGATATGTGCGAATTAGAGGCTGAATCGTGCGAAAATGAGCATAATTCGTTCAAAACGATCATAATTCGTGCAAAACGAGCAGAATTGTTCATTGTGGTGTTGAATTGTGCTCAGATAGGATAACTTAACATAACTAGATAGTACAGAGTCGAATTACAGCGGATATGTGCGAATTAGAGGCTGAATCGTGCGAAAATGAGCATAATTCGTTCAAAACCAGCAAAATTGTTCATTGTGGTGTTGAATTGTGCTCAGTTACGATAACTTAACATGACTAGATAGTACAGAGTCGAATTACAGCGGATATGTGCGAATTAGAGGCTGAATCGTGCGAAAATGGGCATAATTCGTTCAAAACGAGCAAAATTGTTCATTGTGGTGTTGAATTGTGCTCAGTTACGATAACTTAACATGACTAGATAGTACAGAGTCGAATTACAGCGGATATGTGCGAATTAGAGGCTGAATCGTGCGAAAATGAGCATAATTCGTTCAAAACGATCAAAATTGTTCATTGTGGTGTTGAATTGTGCTCAGTTACGATAACTTAACATGACTAGATAGTACAGAGTCGAATTACAGCGGATATGTGCGAATTAGAGGCTGAATCGTGCGAAAATGAGCATAATTCGTTCAAAACGATCAAAATTCGTGCAAAACGAGCAAAATTGTTCATTGTGGTGTTGAATTGTGCTCAGATAGGATAACTTAACATAACTAGATAGTACAGAGTCGAATTACAGCGGATATGTGCGAATTAGAGGCTGAATCGTGCGAAAATGAGCATAATTCGTTCAAAACGATCAAAATTCGTGCAAAACGAGCAAAATTGTTCATTGTGGTGTTGAATTGTGCTCAGATAGGATAACTTAACATAACTAGATAGTACAGAGTCGAATTACAGCGGATATGTGCGAATTAGAGGCTGAATCGTGCGAAAATGAGCATAATTCGTTCAAAACCAGCAAAATTGTTCATTGTGGTGTTGAATTGTGCTCAGTTACGATAACTTAACATGACTAGATAGTACAGAGTCGAATTACAGCGGATATGTGCGAATTAGAGGCTGAATCGTGCGAAAATGAGCATAATTCGTGCAAAAGGAGCAATATAGTTCATTGTGGTGTTGAATTGTGCTCAGTTACGATAACTTAACATGACTAGATAGTACAGAGTCGAATTACAGCGGATATGTGCGAATTAGAGGCTGAATCGTGCGAAAATGTGCATAATTCGTTCAAAACGAGCAAAATAGTTCATTGTGGTGTTGAATTGTGCTCAGATAGGATAACTTAACATAACTAGATAGTACAGAGTCTAATTACAGCGGATATGTGCGAATTAGAGGCTGAATCGTGCGAAAATGAGCATAATTCGTTCAAAACGATCAAAATTGTTCATTGTGGTGTTGAATTGTGCTCAGTTACAATAACTTAACATGACTAGATAGTACAGAGTCGAATTACAGCGGATATGTGCGAATTAGAGGCTGAATCGTGCGAAAATGAGCATAATTCGTTCAAAACCAGCAAAATTGTTCATTGTGGTGTTGAATTGTGCTCAGTTACGATAACTTAACATGACTAGATAGTACAGAGTCGAATTACAGCGGATATGTGCGAATTAGAGGCTGAATCGTGCGAAAATGGGCATAATTCGTTCAAAACGAGCAAAATTGTTCATTGTGGTGTTGAATTGTGCTCAGTTACGATAACTTAACATGACTAGATAGTACAGAGTCGAATTACAGCGGATATGTGCGAATTAGAGGCTGAATCGTGCGAAAATGAGCATAATTCGTTCAAAACGATCAAAATTGTTCATTGTGGTGTTGAATTGTGCTCAGTTACGATAACTTAACATGACTAGATAGTACAGAGTCGAATTACAGCGGATATGTGCGAATTAGAGGCTGAATCGTGCGAAAATGAGCATAATTCGTTCAAAACGATCAAAATTCGTGCAAAACGAGCAAAATTGTTCATTGTGGTGTTGAATTGTGCTCAGATAGGATAACTTAACATAACTAGATAGTACAGAGTCGAATTACAGCGGATATGTGCGAATTAGAGGCTGAATCGTGCGAAAATGAGCATAATTCGTTCAAAACCAGCAAAATTGTTCATTGTGGTGTTGAATTGTGCTCAGTTACGATAACTTAACATGACTAGATAGTACAGAGTCGAATTACAGCGGATATGTGCGAATTAGAGGCTGAATCGTGCGAAAATGAGCATAATTCTTGCAAAACCAGCAAAATTGTTCATTGTGGTGTTGAATTGTGCTCAGTTACGATAATTTAACATGACTAGATAGTACAGAGTCGAATTACAGCGGATATGTGCGAATTAGAGGCTGAATCGTGCGAAAATGAGCATAATTCGTTCAAAACGATCAAAATTGTTCATTGTGGTGTTGAATTGTGCTCAGTTACGATAACTTAACATGACTAGATAGTACAGAGTCGAATTACAGCGGATATGTGCGAATTAGAGGCTGAATCGTGCGAAAATGAGCATAATTCGTTCAAAACGATCATAATTCGTGCAAAACGAGCAGAATTGTTCATTGTGGTGTTGAATTGTGCTCAGATAGGATAACTTAACATAACTAGATAGTACAGAGTCGAATTACAGCGGATATGTGCGAATTAGAGGCTGAATCGTGCGAAAATGAGCATAATTCGTTCAAAACCAGCAAAATTGTTCATTGTGGTGTTGAATTGTGCTCAGTTACGATAACTTAACATGACTAGATAGTACAGAGTCGAATTACAGCGGATATGTGCGAATTAGAGGCTGAATCGTGCGAAAATGGGCATAATTCGTTCAAAACGAGCAAAATTGTTCATCGTGGTGTTGAATTGTGCTCAGTTACGATAACTTAACATGACTAGATAGTACAGAGTCGAATTACAGCGGATATGTGCGAATTAGAGGCTGAATCGTGCGAAAATGAGCATAATTCGTTCAAAACGATCAAAATTGTTCATTGTGGTGTTGAATTGTGCTCAGTTACGATAACTTAACATGACTAGATAGTACAGAGTCGAATTACAGCGGATATGTGCGAATTAGAGGCTGAATCGTGCGAAAATGAGCATAATTCGTTCAAAACGATCAAAATTCGTGCAAAACGAGCAAAATTGTTCATTGTGGTGTTGAATTGTGCTCAGATAGGATAACTTAACATAACTAGATAGTACAGAGTCGAATTACAGCGGATATGTGCGAATTAGAGGCTGAATCGTGCGAAAATGAGCATAATTCGTTCAAAACCAGCAAAATTGTTCATTGTGGTGTTGAATTGTGCTCAGTTACGATAACTTAACATGACTAGATAGTACAGAGTCGAATTACAGCGGATATGTGCGAATTAGAAGCTGAATCGTGCGAAAATGAGCATAATTCGTGCAAAACCAGCAAAATTGTTCATTGTGGTGTTGAATTGTGCTCAGTTACGATAATTTAACATGACTAGATAGTACAGAGTCGAATTACAGCGGATATGTGCGAATTAGAGGCTGAATCGTGCGAAAATGAGCATAATTCGTTCAAAACGATCAAAATTGTTCATTGTGGTGTTGAATTGTGCTCAGTTACGATAACTTAACATGACTAGATAGTACAGAGTCGAATTACAGCGGATATGTGCGAATTAGAGGCTGAATCGTGCGAAAATGAGCATAATTCGTTCAAAACGATCATAATTCGTGCAAAACGAGCAAAATTGTTCATTGTGGTGTTGAATTGTGCTCAGATCGGATAACTTAACATAACTAGATAGTACAGAGTCGAATTACAACGGATATGTGCGAATTAGAGGCTGAATCGTGCGAAAATGAGCATAATTCGTTCAAAACCAGCAAAATTGTTCATTGTGGTGTTGAATTGTGCTCAGTTACGATAACTTAACATGACTAGATAGTACAGAGTCGAATTACAGCGGATATGTGCGAATTAGAGGCTGAATCGTGCGAAAATGAGCATAATTCGTGCAAAACGAGCAAAATTGTTCATTGTGGTGTTGAATTGTGCTCAGATAGGATAACTTAACATAACTAGATAGTACAGAGTCGAATTACAGCGGATATGTGCGAATTAGAGGCTGAATCGTGCGAAAATGTGCATAATTCATTCAAAAGGAGCAATATAGTTCATTGTGGTGTTGAATTGTGCTCAGTTACGATAACTTAACATGACTAGATAGTACAGAGTCGAATTACAGCGGATATGTGCGAATTAGAGGCTGAATCGTGCGAAAATGTGCATAATTCGTTCAAAACGAGCAAAATAGTTCATTGTGGTGTTGAATTGTGCTCAGATAGGATAACTTAACATAACTAGATAGTACAGAGTCTAATTACAGCGGATATGTGCGAATTAGAGGCTGAATCGTGCGAAAATGAGCATAATTCGTTCAAAACGATCAAAATTGTTCATTGTGGTGTTGAATTGTGCTCAGTTACAATAACTTAACATGACTAGATAGTACAGAGTCGAATTACAGCGGATATGTGCGAATTAGAGGCTGAATCGTGCGAAAATGAGCATAATTCGTTCAAAACGATCATAATTCGTGCAAAACGAGCAGAATTGTTCATTGTGGTGTTGAATTGTGCTCAGATAGGATAACTTAACATAACTAGATAGTACAGAGTCGAATTACAGCGGATATGTGCGAATTAGAGGCTGAATCGTGCGAAAATGAGCATAATTCGTTCAAAACCAGCAAAATTGTTCATTGTGGTGTTGAATTGTGCTCAGTTACGATAACTTAACATGACTAGATAGTACAGAGTCGAATTACAGCGGATATGTGCGAATTAGAGGCTGAATCGTGCGAAAATGGGCATAATTCGTTCAAAACGAGCAAAATTGTTCATTGTGGTGTTGAATTGTGCTCAGTTACGATAACTTAACATGACTAGATAGTACAGAGTCGAATTACAGCGGATATGTGCGAATTAGAGGCTGAATCGTGCGAAAATGAGCATAATTCGTTCAAAACGATCAAAATTCGTGCAAAACGAGCAAAATTGTTCATTGTGGTGTTGAATTGTGCTCAGATAGGATAACTTAACATAACTAGATAGTACAGAGTCGAATTACAGCGGATATGTGCGAATTAGAGGCTGAATCGTGCGAAAATGAGCATAATTCGTTCAAAACCAGCAAAATTGTTCATTGTGGTGTTGAATTGTGCTCAGTTACGATAACTTAACATGACTAGATAGTACAGAGTCGAATTACAGCGGATATGTGCGAATTAGAGGCTGAATCGTGCGAAAATGAGCATAATTCGTGCAAAACCAGCAAAATTGTTCATTGTGGTGTTGAATTGTGCTCAGATCGGATAACTTAACATAACTAGATAGTACAGAGTCGAATTACAACGGATATGTGCGAATTAGAGGCTGAATCGTGCGAAAATGAGCATAATTCGTTCAAAACCAGCAAAATTGTTCATTGTGGTGTTGAATTGTGCCCAGTTACGATAACTTAACATGACTAGATAGTACAGAGTCGAATTACAGCGGATATGTGCGAATTAGAGGCTGAATCGTGCGAAAATGAGCATAATTCGTGCAAAACGAGCAAAATTGTTCATTGTGGTGTTGAATTGTGCTCAGATAGGATAACTTAACATAACTAGATAGTACAGAGTCGAATTACAGCGGATATGTGCGAATTAGAGGCTGAATCGTGCGAAAATGAGCATAATTCGTTCAAAACCAGCAAAATTGTTCATTGTGGTGTTGAATTGTGCTCAGTTACGATAACTTAACATAACTAGATAGTACAGAGTCGAATTACAGCGGATATGTGCGAATTAGAGGCTGAATCGTGCGAAAATGAGCATAATTCGTGCAAAACGAGCAAAATTGTTCATTGTGGTGTTGAATTGTGCTCAGATAGGATAACTTAACATAACTAGATAGTACAGAGTCGAATTACAGCGGATATGTGCGAATTAGAGGCTGAATCGTGCGAAAATGTGCATAATTCGTTCAAAACGAGCAATATAGTTCATTGTGGTGTTGAATTGTGCTCAGTTACGATAACTTAACATGACTAGATAGTACAGAGTCGAATTACAGCGGATATGTGCGAATTAGAGGCTGAATCGTGCGAAAATGTGCATAATTCGTTCAAAACGAGCAAAATAGTTCATTGTGGTGTTGAATTGTGCTCAGATTGGATAACTTAACATAACTAGATAGTACAGAGTCGAATTACAGCGGATATGTGCGAATTAGAGCCTGAATCGTGCGAAAATGAGCATAATTCGTTCAAAACCAGCAAAATTGTTCATTGTGGTGTTGAATTGTGCTCAGTTACGATAACTTAACATGACTAGATAGTACAGAGTCGAATTACAGCGGATATGTGCGAATTAGAGGCTGAATCGTGCGAAAATGTGCATAATTCGTTCAAAACGAGCAAAATAGTTCATTGTGGTGTTGAATTGTGCTCAGATAGGATAACTTAACATAACTAGATAGTACAGAGTCGAATTACAGTGGATATGTGCGAATTAGAGCCTGAATCGTGCGAAAATGAGCATAATTCGTTCAAAACCAGCAAAATTGTTCATTGTGGTGTTGAATTGTGCTCAGTTACGATAACTTAACATGACTAGATAGTACAGAGTCGAATTACAGCGGATATGTGCGAATTAGAGGCTGAATCGTGCGAAAATGTGCATAATTCGTTCAAAACGAGCAAAATAGTTCATTGTGGTGTTGAATTGTGCTCAGATAGGATAACTTAACATAACTAGATAGTACAGAGTCGAATTACAGCGGATATGTGCGAATTAGAGCCTGAATCGTGCGAAAATGAGCATAATTCGTGCAAAACGAGCAAAATTGTTCATTGTGGTGTTGAATTGTGCTCAGATAGGATAACTTAACATAACTAGATAGTACAGAGTCGAATTACAGCGGATATGTGCGAATTAGAGGCTGAATCGTGCGAAAATGAGCATAATTCGTTCAAAACCAGCAAAATTGTTCATTGTGGTGTTGAATTGTGCTCAGTTACGATAACTTAACATAACTAGATAGTACAGAGTCGAATTACAGCGGATATGTGCGAATTAGAGGCTGAATCGTGCGAAAATGAGCATAATTCGTGCAAAACGAGCAAAATTGTTCATTGTGGTGTTGAATTGTGCTCAGATAGGATAACTTAACATAACTAGATAGTACAGAGTCGAATTACAGCGGATATGTGCGAATTAGAGGCTGAATCGTGCGAAAATGAGCATAATTCGTTCAAAACGAGCAATATAGTTCATTGTGGTGTTGAATTGTGCTCAGTTACGATAACTTAACATGACTAGATAGTACAGAGTCGAATTACAGCGGATATGTGCGAATTAGAGGCTGAATCGTGCGAAAATGTGCATAATTCGTTCAAAACGAGCAAAATAGTTCATTGTGGTGTTGAATTGTGCTCAGATTGGATAACTTAACATAACTAGATAGTACAGAGTCGAATTACAGCGGATATGTGCGAATTAGAGCCTGAATCGTGCGAAAATGAGCATAATTCGTTCAAAACCAGCAAAATTGTTCATTGTGGTGTTGAATTGTGCTCAGTTACGATAACTTAACATGACTAGATAGTACAGAGTCGAATTACAGCGGATATGTGCGAATTAGAGGCTGAATCGTGCGAAAATGAGCATAATTCGTGCAAAACCAGCAAAATTGTTCATTGTGGTGTTGAATTGTGCTCAGTTACGATAATTTAACATGACTAGATAGTACAGAGTCGAATTACAGCGGATATGTGCGAATTAGAGGCCGAATCGTGCGAAAATGAGCATAATTCGTTCAAAACGATCAAAATTGTTCATTGTGGTGTTGAATTGTGCTCAGTTACGATAACTTAACATGACTAGATAGTACAGAGTCGAATTACAGCGGATATGTGCGAATTAGAGGCTGAATCGTGCGAAAATGAGCATAATTCGTTCAAAACGATCAAAATTCGTGCAAAACGAGCAAAATTGTTCATTGTGGTGTTGAATTGTGCTCAGATAGGATAACTTAACATAACTAGATAGTACAGAGTCGAATTACAGCGGATATGTGCGAATTAGAGGCTGAATCGTGCGAAAATGAGCATAATTCGTTCAAAACCAGCAAAATTGTTCATTGTGGTGTTGAATTGTGCTCAGTTACGATAACTTAACATGACTAGATAGTACAGAGTCGAATTACAGCGGATATGTGCGAATTAGAGGCTGAATCGTGCGAAAATCAGCATAATTCGTGCAAAACCAGCAAAATTGTTCATTGTGGTGTTGAATTGTGCTCAGATCGGATAACTTAACATAACTAGATAGTACAGAGTCGAATTACAACGGATATGTGCGAATTAGAGGCTGAATCGTGCGAAAATGAGCATAATTCGTTCAAAACCAGCAAAATTGTTCATTGTGGTGTTGAATTGTGCCCAGTTACGATAACTTAACATGACTAGATAGTACAGAGTCGAATTACAGCGGATATGTGCGAATTAGAGGCTGAATCGTGCGAAAATGAGCATAATTCGTTCAAAACGATCATAATTCGTGCAAAACGAGCAAAATTGTTCATTGTGGTGTTGAATTGTGCTCAGTTACCATAACTTAACATGACTAGATAGCACAGAGTCGAATTACAGCGGATATGTGCGAATTAGAGGCTGAATCGTGCGAAAATGAGCATAATTCGTTCAAAACGATCAAAATTGTTCATTGTGGTGTTGAATTGTGCTCAGTTACGATAACTTAACATGACTAGATAGTACAGAGTCGAATTACAGCGGATATGTGCGAATTAGAGGCTGAATCGTGCGAAAATGTGCATAATTCGTTCAAAACGAGCAATATAGTTCATTGTTGTGTTGAATTGTGCTCAGTTACGATAACTTAACATGACTAGATAGTACAGAGTCGAATTACAGCGGATATGTGCGAATTAGAGGCTGAATCGTGCGAAAATGTGCATAATTCGTTCAAAACGAGCAAAATAGTTCATTGTGGTGTTGAATTGTGCTCAGATAGGATAACTTAACATAACTAGATAGTACAGAGTCGAATTACAGTGGATATGTGCGAATTAGAGCCTGAATCGTGCGAAAATGAGCATAATTCGTTCAAAACCAGCAAAATTGTTCATTGTGGTGTTGAATTGTGCTCAGTTACGATAACTTAACATGACTAGATAGTACAGAGTCGAATTACAGCGGATATGTGCGAATTAGAGGCTGAATCGTGCGAAAATGTGCATAATTCGTTCAAAACGAGCAAAATAGTTCATTGTGGTGTTGAATTGTGCTCAGATAGGATAACTTAACATAACTAGATAGTACAGAGTCGAATTACAGCGGATATGTGCGAATTAGAGCCTGAATCGTGCGAAAATGAGCATAATTCGTTCAAAACCAGCAAAATTGTTCATTGTGGTGTTGAATTGTGCTCAGTTACGATAACTTAACATGACTAGATAGTACAGAGTCGAATTACAGCGGATATGTGCGAATTAGAGGCTGAATCGTGCGAAAATGAGCATAATTCGTGCAAAACGAGCAAAATTGTTCATTGTGGTGTTGAATTGTGCTCAGATAGGATAACTTAACATAACTAGATAGTACAGAGTCGAATTACAGCGGATATGTGCGAATTAGAGGCTGAATCGTGCGAAAATGAGCATAATTCGTGCAAAACGAGCAAAATTGTTCATTGTGGTGTTGAATTGTGCTCAGATAGGATAACTTAACATAACTAGATAGTACAGAGTCGAATTACAGCGGATATGTGCGAATTAGAGGCTGAATCGTGCGAAAATGAGCATAATTCGTTCAAAACGATCAAAATTGTTCATTGTGGTGTTGAATTGTGCTCAGTTAAGATAACTTAACATGACTAGATAGTACAGAGTCGAATTACAGCGGATATGTGCGAATTAGAGGCTGAATCGTGCGAAAATGAGCATAATTCGTGCAAAACCAGCAAAATTGTTTATTGTGGTGTTGAATTGTTCTCAGTTACGATAATTTAACATGACTAGATAGTACAGAGTCGAATTACAGCGGATATGTGCGAATTAGAGGCTGAATCGTGCGAAAATGAGCATAATTCGTTCAAAACGATCAAAATTCGTTCGAAACGATCAAAATTGTTCATTGTGGTGTTGAATTGTGCTCAGTTACGATAACTTAACATGACTAGATAGTACAGAGTCGAATTACAGCGGATATGTGCGAATTAGAGGCTGAATCGTGCGAAAATGAGCATAATTCGTGCAAAACCAGCAAAATTGTTTATTGTGGTGTTGAATTGTTCTCAGTTACGATAATTTAACATGACTAGATAGTACAGAGTCGAATTACAGCGGATATGTGCGAATTAGAGGCTGAATCGTGCGAAAATGAGCATAATTCGTGCAAAACGAGCAAAATTGTTCATTGTGGTGTTGAATTGTGCTCAGATAGGATAACTTAACATAACTAGATAGTACAGAGTCGAATTACAGCGGATATGTGCGAATTAGAGGCTGAATCGTGCGAAAATGAGCATAATTCGTGCAAAACCAGCAAAATTGTTCATTGTGGTGTTGAATTGTGCTCAGATAGGATAACTTAACATAACTAGATAGTACAGAGTCGAATTACAGCGGATATGTGCGAATTAGAGGCTGAATCGTGCGAAAATGAGCATAATTCGTTCAAAACCAGCAAAATTGTTCATTGTGGTGTTGAATTGTGCTCAGTTACGATAACTTAACATGACTAGATAGTACAGAGTCGAATTACAGCGGATATGTGCGAATTAGAGGCTGAATCGTGCGAAAATGAGCATAATTCGTGCAAAACCAGCAAAATTGTTTATTGTGGTGTTGAATTGTTCTCAGTTACGATAATTTAACATGACTAGATAGTACAGAGTCGAATTACAGCGGATATGTGCGAATTAGAGGCTGAATCGTGCGAAAATGTGCATAATTCGTTCAAAACGAGCAAAATAGTTCATTGTGGTGTTGAATTGTGCTCAGATAGGATAACTTAACATAACTAGATAGTACAGAGTCGAATTACAGCGGATATGTGCGAATTAGAGGCTGAATCGTGCGAAAATGAGCATAATTCGTTCAAAACCAGCAAAATTGTTCATTGTGGTGTTGAATTGTGCTCAGTTACGATAACTTAACATGACTAGATAGTACAGAGTCGAATTACAGCGGATATGTGCGAATTAGAGGCTGAATCGTGCGAAAATGAGCATAATTCGTGCAAAACCAGCAAAATTGTTTATTGTGGTGTTGAATTGTTCTCAGTTACGATAATTTAACATGACTAGATAGTACAGAGTCGAATTACAGCGGATATGTGCGAATTAGAGGCTGAATCGTGCGAAAATGTGCATAATTCGTTCAAAACGAGCAAAATAGTTCATTGTGGTGTTGAATTGTGCTCAGATAGGATAACTTAACATAACTAGATAGTACAGAGTCGAATTACAGCGGATATGTGCGAATTAGAGCCTGAATCGTGCGAAAATGAGCATAATTCGTTCAAAACCCACAAAATTGTTCATTGTGGTGTTGAATTGTGCTCAGTTACGATAACTTAACATGACTAGATAGTACAGAGTCGAATTACAGCGGATATGTGCGAATTAGAGGCTGAATCGTGCGAAAAAGAGCATAATTCGTGCAAAACCAGCAAAATTGTTCATTGTGGTGTTGAATTGTGCTCAGTTACGATAATTTAACATGACTAGATAGTACAGAGTCGAATTACAGCGGATATGTGCGAATTAGAGGCTGAATCGTGCGAAAATGAGCATAATTCGTTCAAAACGATCAAAATTGTTCATTGTGGTGTTGAATTGTGCTCAGTTACGATAACTTAACATGACTAGATAGTACAGAGTCGAATTACAGCGGATATGTGCGAATTAGAGGCTGAATCGTGCGAAAATGAGCATAATTCGTTCAAAACGATCATAATTCGTGCAAAACGAGCAAAATTGTTCATTGTGGTGTTGAATTGTGCTCAGATAGGATAACTTAACATAACTAGACAGTACAGAGTCGAATTACAGCGGATATGTGCGAATTAGAGGCTGAATCGTGCGACAATGAGCATAATTCGTTCAAAACCAGCAAAATTGTTCATTGTGGTGTTGAATTGTGCTCAGTTACGATAACTTAACATGACTAGATAGTACAGAGTCGAATTACAGCGGATATGTGCGAATTAGAGGCTGAATCGTGCGAAAATGAGCATAATTCGTGCAAAACGAGCAAAATTGTTCATTGTGGTGTTGAATTGTGCTCAGATCGGATAACTTAACATAACTAGATAGTACAGAGTCGAATTACAACGGATATGTGCGAATTAGAGGCTGAATCGTGCGAAAATGAGCATAATTCGTTCAAAACCAGCAAAATTGTTCATTGTGGTGTTGAATTGTGCTCAGTTACGATAGCTTAACATAACTAGATAGTACAGAGTCGAATTACAGCGGATATGTGCGAATTAGAGGCTGAATCGTGCGAAAATGAGCATAATTCGTGCAAAACGAGCAAAATTGTTCATTGTGGTGTTGAATTGTGCTCAGATTGGATAACTTAACATAACTAGATAGTACAGAGTCGAATTACAGCGGATATGTGCGAATTAGAGCCTGAATCGTGCGAAAATGAGCATAATTCGTTCAAAACCAGCAAAATTGTTCATTGTGGTGTTGAATTGTGCTCAGTTACGATAACTTAACATGACTAGATAGTACAGAGTCGAATTACAGCGGATATGTGCGAATTAGAGGCTGAATCGTGCGAAAATGAGCATAATTCGTGCAAAACCAGCAAAATTGTTCATTGTGGTGTTGAATTGTGCTCAGTTACGATAATTTAACATGACTAGATAGTACAGAGTCGAACTACAGCGGATATGTGCGAATTAGAGGCTGAATCGTGCGAAAATGAGCATAATTCGTTCAAAACGATCAAAATTGTTCATTGTGGTGTTGAATTGTGCTCAGTTACGATAACTTAACATGACTAGATAGTACAGAGTCGAATTACAGCGGATATGTGCGAATTAGAGGCTGAATCGTGCGAAAATGAGCATAATTCGTTCAAAACGATCATAATTCGTGCAAAACGAGCAAAATTGTTCATTGTGGTGTTGAATTGTGCTCAGATCGGATAACTTAACATAACTAGATAGTACAGAGTCGAATTACAACGGATATGTGCGAATTAGAGGCTGAATCGTGCGAAAATGAGCATAATTCGTTCAAAACCAGCAAAATTGTTCATTGTGGTGTTGAATTGTGCTCAGTTACGATAACTTAACATGACTAGATAGTACAGAGTCGAATTACAGCGGATATGTGCGAATTAGAGGCTGAATCGTGCGAAAATGAGCATAATTCGTGCAAAACGAGCAAAATTGTTCATTGTGGTGTTGAATTGTGCTCAGATAGGATAACTTAACATAACTAGATAGTACAGAGTCGAATTACAGCGGATATGTGCGAATTAGAGGCTGAATCGTGCGAAAATGTGCATAATTCATTCAAAAGGAGCAATATAGTTCATTGTGGTGTTGAATTGTGCTCAGTTACGATAACTTAACATGACTAGATAGTACAGAGTCGAATTACAGCGGATATGTGCGAATTAGAGGCTGAATCGTGCGAAAATGTGCATAATTCGTTCAAAACGAGCAAAATAGTTCATTGTGGTGTTGAATTGTGCTCAGATAGGATAACTTAACATAACTAGATAGTACAGAGTCAAATTACAGCGGATATGTGCGAATTAGAGCCTGAATCGTGCGAAAATGAGCATAATTCGTTCAAAACCAGCAAAAAAGTTCATTGTGGTGTTGAATTGTGCTCAGTTACGATAACTTAACATGACTAGATAGTACAGAGTCGAATTACAGCGGATATGTGCGAATTAGAGCCTGAATCGTGCGAAAATGAGCATAATTCGTTCAAAACCAGCAAAATTGTTCATTGTGGTGTTGAATTGTGCTCAGTTACGATAACTTAACATGACTAGATAGTACAGAGTCGAATTACAGCGGATATGTGCGAATTAGAGGCTGAATCGTGCGAAAATGAGCATAATTCGTGCAAAACCAGCAAAATTGTTCATTGTGGTGTTGAATTGTGCTCAGTTACGATAATTTAACATGACTAGATAGTACAGAGTCGAATTACAGCGGATATGTGCGAATTAGAGGCTGAATCGTGCGAAAATGAGCATAATTCGTTCAAAACGATCAAAATTGTTCATTGTGGTGTTGAATTGTGCTCAGTTACGATAACTTAACATGACTAGATAGTACAGAGTCGAATTACAGCGGATATGTGCGAATTAGAGGCTGAATCGTGCGAAAATGAGCATAATTCGTTCAAAACGATCATAATTCGTGCAAAACGAGCAAAATTGTTCATTGTGGTGTTGAATTGTGCTCAGTTACCATAACTTAACATGACTAGATAGCACAGAGTCGAATTACAGCGGATATGTGCGAATTAGAGGCTGAATCGTGCGAAAATGAGCATAATTCGTTCAAAACGATCAAAATTGTTCATTGTGGTGTTGAATTGTGCTCAGTTACGATAACTTAACATGACTAGATAGTACAGAGTCGAATTACAGCGGATATGTGCGAATTAGAGGCTGAATCGTGCGAAAATGTGCATAATTCGTTCAAAACGAGCAATATAGTTCATTGTTGTGTTGAATTGTGCTCAGTTACGATAACTTAACATGACTAGATAGTACAGAGTCGAATTACAGCGGATATGTGCGAATTAGAGGCTGAATCGTGCGAAAATGAGCATAATTCGTGCAAAACGAGCAAAATTGTTCATTGTGGTGTTGAATTGTGCTCAGATAGGATAACTTAACATAACTAGATAGTACAGAGTCGAATTACAGCGGATATGTGCGAATTAGAGGCTGAATCGTGCGAAAATGAGCATAATTCGTTCAAAACGATCAAAATTGTTCATTGTGGTGTTGAATTGTGCTCAGTTAAGATAACTTAACATGACTAGATAGTACAGAGTCGAATTACAGCGGATATGTGCGAATTAGAGGCTGAATCGTGCGAAAATGAGCATAATTCGTGCAAAACCAGCAAAATTGTTTATTGTGGTGTTGAATTGTTCTCAGTTACGATAATTTAACATGACTAGATAGTACAGAGTCGAATTACAGCGGATATGTGCGAATTAGAGGCTGAATCGTGCGAAAATGAGCATAATTCGTTCAAAACGATCAAAATTCGTTCGAAACGATCAAAATTGTTCATTGTGGTGTTGAATTGTGCTCAGTTACGATAACTTAACATGACTAGATAGTACAGAGTCGAATTACAGCGGATATGTGCGAATTAGAGGCTGAATCGTGCGAAAATGAGCATAATTCGTGCAAAACCAGCAAAATTGTTTATTGTGGTGTTGAATTGTTCTCAGTTACGATAATTTAACATGACTAGATAGTACAGAGTCGAATTACAGCGGATATGTGCGAATTAGAGGCTGAATCGTGCGAAAATGAGCATAATTCGTGCAAAACGAGCAAAATTGTTCATTGTGGTGTTGAATTGTGCTCAGATAGGATAACTTAACATAACTAGATAGTACAGAGTCGAATTACAGCGGATATGTGCGAATTAGAGGCTGAATCGTGCGAAAATGAGCATAATTCGTGCAAAACCAGCAAAATTGTTCATTGTGGTGTTGAATTGTGCTCAGATAGGATAACTTAACATAACTAGATAGTACAGAGTCGAATTACAGCGGATATGTGCGAATTAGAGGCTGAATCGTGCGAAAATGAGCATAATTCGTTCAAAACCAGCAAAATTGTTCATTGTGGTGTTGAATTGTGCTCAGTTACGATAACTTAACATGACTAGATAGTACAGAGTCGAATTACAGCGGATATGTGCGAATTAGAGGCTGAATCGTGCGAAAATGAGCATAATTCGTGCAAAACCAGCAAAATTGTTTATTGTGGTGTTGAATTGTTCTCAGTTACGATAATTTAACATGACTAGATAGTACAGAGTCGAATTACAGCGGATATGTGCGAATTAGAGGCTGAATCGTGCGAAAATGAGCATAATTCGTTCAAAACGATCAAAATTCGTTCGAAACGATCAAAATTGTTCATTGTGGTGTTGAATTAAGCTCAGTTACGATAACTTAACATGACTAGATAGTACAGAGTCGAATTACAGCGGATATGTGCGAATTAGAGGCTGAATCGTGCGAAAATGAGCATAATTCGTTCAAAACCAGCAAAATTGTTCATTGTGGTGTTGAATTGTGCTCAGTTACGATAACTTAACATGACTAGATAGTACAGAGTCGAATTACAGCGGATATGTGCGAATTAGAGGCTGAATCGTGCGAAAATGAGCATAATTCGTGCAAAACCAGCAAAATTGTTTATTGTGGTGTTGAATTGTTCTCAGTTACGATAATTTAACATGACTAGATAGTACAGAGTCGAATTACAGCGGATATGTGCGAATTAGAGGCTGAATCGTGCGAAAATGTGCATAATTCGTTCAAAACGAGCAAAATAGTTCATTGTGGTGTTGAATTGTGCTCAGATAGGATAACTTAACATAACTAGATAGTACAGAGTCGAATTACAGCGGATATGTGCGAATTAGAGCCTGAATCGTGCGAAAATGAGCATAATTCGTTCAAAACCCACAAAATTGTTCATCGTGGTGTTGAATTGTGCTCAGTTACGATAACTTAACATGACTAGATAGTACAGAGTCGAATTACAGCGGATATGTGCGAATTAGAGGCTGAATCGTGCGAAAAAGAGCATAATTCGTGCAAAACCAGCAAAATTGTTCATTGTGGTGTTGAATTGTGCTCAGTTACGATAATTTAACATGACTAGATAGTACAGAGTCGAATTACAGCGGATATGTGCGAATTAGAGGCTGAATCGTGCGAAAATGAGCATAATTCGTTCAAAACGATCAAAATTGTTCATTGTGGTGTTGAATTGTGCTCAGTTACGATAACTTAACATGACTAGATAGTACAGAGTCGAATTACAGCGGATATGTGCGAATTAGAGGCTGAATCGTGCGAAAATGAGCATAATTCGTTCAAAACGATCATAATTCGTGCAAAACGAGCAAAATTGTTCATTGTGGTGTTGAATTGTGCTCAGATAGGATAACTTAACATAACTAGACAGTACAGAGTCGAATTACAGCGGATATGTGCGAATTAGAGGCTGAATCGTGCGACAATGAGCATAATTCGTTCAAAACCAGCAAAATTGTTCATTGTGGTGTTGAATTGTGCTCAGTTACGATAACTTAACATGACTAGATAGTACAGAGTCGAATTACAGCGGATATGTGCGAATTAGAGGCTGAATCGTGCGAAAATGAGCATAATTCGTGCAAAACGAGCAAAATTGTTCATTGTGGTGTTGAATTGTGCTCAGATCGGATAACTTAACATAACTAGATAGTACAGAGTCGAATTACAACGGATATGTGCGAATTAGAGGCTGAATCGTGCGAAAATGAGCATAATTCGTTCAAAACCAGCAAAATTGTTCATTGTGGTGTTGAATTGTGCTCAGTTACGATAACTTAACATAACTAGATAGTACAGAGTCGAATTACAGCGGATATGTGCGAATTAGAGGCTGAATCGTGCGAAAATGAGCATAATTCGTGCAAAACGAGCAAAATTGTTCATTGTGGTGTTGAATTGTGCTCAGATAGGATAACTTAACATAACTAGATAGTACAGAGTCGAATTACAGCGGATATGTGCGAATTAGAGGCTGAATCGTGCGAAAATGTGCATAATTCGTTCAAAACGAGCAATATAGTTCATTGTGGTGTTGAATTGTGCTCAGTTACGATAACTTAACATGACTAGATAGTACAGAGTCGAATTACAGCGGATATGTGCGAATTAGAGGCTGAATCGTGCGAAAATGTGCATAATTCGTTCAAAACGAGCAAAATAGTACATTGTGGTGTTGAATTGTGCTCGGATTGGATAACTTAACATAACTAGATAGTACAGAGTCGAATTACAGCGGATATGTGCGAATTAGAGCCTGAATCGTGCGAAAATGAGCATAATTCGTTCAAAACCAGCAAAATTGTTCATTGTGGTGTTGAATTGTGCTCAGTTACGATAACTTAACATGACTAGATAGTACAGAGTCGAATTACAGCGGATATGTGCGAATTAGAGGCTGAATCGTGCGAAAATGAGCATAATTCGTGCAAAACCAGCAAAATTGTTCATTGTGGTGTTGAATTGTGCTCAGTTACGATAATTTAACATGACTAGATAGTACAGAGTCGAATTACAGCGGATATGTGCGAATTAGAGGCTGAATCGTGCGAAAATGAGCATAATTCGTTCAAAACGATCAAAATTGTTCATTGTGGTGTTGAATTGTGCTCAGTTACGATAACTTAACATGACTAGATAGTACAGAGTCGAATTACAGCGGATATGTGCGAATTAGAGGCTGAATCGTGCGAAAATGAGCATAATTCGTTCAAAACGATCATAATTCGTGCAAAACGAGCAAAATTGTTCATTGTGGTGTTGAATTGTGCTCAGATCGGATAACTTAACATAACTAGATAGTACAGAGTCGAATTACAACGGATATGTGCGAATTAGAGGCTGAATCGTGCGAAAATGAGCATAATTCGTTCAAAACGATCAAAATTGTTCATTGTGGTGTTGAATTGTGCTCAGTTACGATAACTTAACATGACTAGATAGTACAGAGTCGAATTACAGCGGATATGTGCGAATTAGAGGCTGAATCGTGCGAAAATGAGCATAATTCGTTCAAAACGATCATAATTCGTGCAAAACGAGCAAAATTGTTCATTGTGGTGTTGAATTGTGCTCAGTTACCATAACTTAACATGACTAGATAGCACAGAGTCGAATTACAGCGGATATGTGCGAATTAGAGGCTGAATCGTGCGAAAATGAGCATAATTCGTTCAAAACGATCAAAATTGTTCATTGTGGTGTTGAATTGTGCTCAGTTACGATAACTTAACATGACTAGATAGTACAGAGTCGAATTACAGCGGATATGTGCGAATTAGAGGCTGAATCGTGCGAAAATGTGCATAATTCGTTCAAAACGAGCAATATAGTTCATTGTTGTGTTGAATTGTGCTCAGTTACGATAACTTAACATGACTAGATAGTACAGAGTCGAATTACAGCGGATATGTGCGAATTAGAGGCTGAATCGTGCGAAAATGTGCATAATTCGTTCAAAACGAGCAAAATAGTTCATTGTGGTGTTGAATTGTGCTCAGATAGGATAACTTAACATAACTAGATAGTACAGAGTCGAATTACAGCGGATATGTGCGAATTAGAGCCTGAATCGTGCGAAAATGAGCATAATTCGTTCAAAACCAGCAAAATTGTTCATTGTGGTGTTGAATTGTGCTCAGTTACGATAACTTAACATGACTAGATAGTACAGAGTCGAATTACAGCGGATATGTGCGAATTAGAGGCTGAATCGTGCGAAAATGAGCATAATTCGTGCAAAACGAGCAAAATTGTTCATTGTGGTGTTGAATTGTGCTCAGATAGGATAACTTAACATAACTAGATAGTACAGAGTCGAATTACAGCGGATATGTGCGAATTAGAGGCTGAATCGTGCGAAAATGAGCATAATTCGTTCAAAACGATCCAAATTGTTCATTGTGGTGTTGAATTGTGCTCAGTTAAGATAACTTAACATGACTAGATAGTACAGAGTCGAATTACAGCGGATATGTGCGAATTAGAGCCTGAATCGTGCGAAAATGAGCATAATTCGTTCAAAACCAGCAAAATTGTTCATTGTGGTGTTGAATTGTGCTCAGTTACGATAACTTAACATGACTAGATGGTACAGAGTCGAATTACAGCGGATATGTGCGAATTAGAGGCTGAATCGTGCGAAAATGAGCATAATTCGTGCAAAACGAGCAAAATTGTTCATTGTGGTGTTGAATTGTGCTCAGATAGGATAACTTAACATAACTAGATAGTACAGAGTCGAATTACAGCGGATATGTGCGAATTAGAGGCTGAATCGTGCGAAAATGAGCATAATTCGTGCAAAACCAGCAAAATTGTTCATTGTGGTGTTGAATTGTGCTCAGATAGGATAACTTAACATAACTAGATAGTACAGAGTCGAATTACAGCGGATATGTGCGAATTAGAGGCTGAATCGTGCGAAAATGAGCATAATTCGTTCAAAACCAGCAAAATTGTTCATTGTGGTGTTGAATTGTGCTCAGTTACGATAACTTAACATGACTAGATAGTACAGAGTCGAATTACAGCGGATATGTGCGAATTAGAGGCTGAATCGTGCGAAAATGAGCATAATTCGTGCAAAACCAGCAAAATTGTTTATTGTGGTGTTGAATTGTTCTCAGTTACGATAATTTAACATGACTAGATAGTACAGAGTCGAATTACAGCGGATATGTGCGAATTAGAGGCTGAATCGTGCGAAAATGAGCATAATTCGTTCAAAACGATCAAAATTCGTTCGAAACGATCAAAATTGTTCATTGTGGTGTTGAATTAAGCTCAGTTACGATAACTTAACATGACTAGATAGTACAGAGTCGAATTACAGCGGATATGTGCGAATTAGAGGCTGAATCGTGCGAAAATGTGCATAATTCGTTCAAAACGAGCAAAATAGTTCATTGTGGTGTTGAATTGTGCTCAGATAGGATAACTTAACATAACTAGATAGTACAGAGTCGAATTACAGCGGATATGTGCGAATTAGAGCCTGAATCGTGCGAAAATGAGCATAATTCGTTCAAAACCCACAAAATTGTTCATTGTGGTGTTGAATTGTGCTCAGTTACGATAACTTAACATGACTAGATAGTACAGAGTCGAATTACAGCGGATATGTGCGAATTAGAGGCTGAATCGTGCGAAAAAGAGCATAATTCGTGCAAAACCAGCAAAATTGTTCATTGTGGTGTTGAATTGTGCTCAGTTACGATAACTTAACATGACTAGATAGTACAGAGTCGAATTACAGCGGATATGTGCGAATTAGAGGCTGAATCGTGCGAAAAAGAGCATAATTCGTGCAAAACCAGCAAAATTGTTCATTGTGGTGTTGAATTGTGCTCAGTTACGATAATTTAACATGACTAGATAGTACAGAGTCGAATTACAGCGGATATGTGCGAATTAGAGGCTGAATCGTGCGAAAATGAGCATAATTCGTTCAAAACGATCAAAATTGTTCATTGTGGTGTTGAATTGTGCTCAGTTACGATAACTTAACATGACTAGATAGTACAGAGTCGAATTACAGCGGATATGTGCGAATTAGAGGCTGAATCGTGCGAAAATGAGCATAATTCGTTCAAAACGATCATAATTCGTGCAAAACGAGCAAAATTGTTCATTGTGGTGTTGAATTGTGCTCAGATAGGATAACTTAACATAACTAGACAGTACAGAGTCGAATTACAGCGGATATGTGCGAATTAGAGGCTGAATCGTGCGACAATGAGCATAATTCGTTCAAAACCAGCAAAATTGTTCATTGTGGTGTTGAATTGTGCTCAGTTACGATAACTTAACATGACTAGATAGTACAGAGTCGAATTACAGCGGATATGTGCGAATTAGAGGCTGAATCGTGCGAAAATGAGCATAATTCGTGCAAAACGAGCAAAATTGTTCATTGTGGTGTTGAATTGTGCTCAGATCGGATAACTTAACATAACTAGATAGTACAGAGTCGAATTACAACGGATATGTGCGAATTAGAGGCTGAATCGTGCGAAAATGAGCATAATTCGTTCAAAACCAGCAAAATTGTTCATTGTGGTGTTGAATTGTGCTCAGTTACGATAACTTAACATAACTAGATAGTACAGAGTCGAATTACAGCGGATATGTGCGAATTAGAGGCTGAATCGTGCGAAAATGAGCATAATTCGTGCAAAACGAGCAAAATTGTTCATTGTGGTGTTGAATTGTGCTCAGATAGGATAACTTAACATAACTAGATAGTACAGAGTCGAATTACAGCGGATATGTGCGAATTAGAGGCTGAATCGTGCGAAAATGTGCATAATTCGTTCAAAACGAGCAATATAGTTCATTGTGGTGTTGAATTGTGCTCAGTTACGATAACTTAACATGACTAGATAGTACAGAGTCGAATTACAGCGGATATGTGCGAATTAGAGGCTGAATCGTGCGAAAATGTGCATAATTCGTTCAAAACGAGCAAAATAGTTCATTGTGGTGTTGAATTGTGCTCAGATTGGATAACTTAACATAACTAGATAGTACAGAGTCGAATTACAGCGGATATGTGCGAATTAGAGCCTGAATCGTGCGAAAATGAGCATAATTCGTTCAAAACCAGCAAAATTGTTCATTGTGGTGTTGAATTGTGCTCAGTTACGATAACTTAACATGACTAGATAGTACAGAGTCGAATTACAGCGGATATGTGCGAATTAGAGGCTGAATCGTGCGAAAATGAGCATAATTCGTGCAAAACCAGCAAAATTGTTCATTGTGGTGTTGAATTGTGCTCAGATAGGATAACTTAACATAACTAGATAGTACAGAGTCGAATTACAGCGGATATGTGCGAATTAGAGGCTGAATCGTGCGAAAATGAGCATAATTCGTTCAAAACGATCCAAATTGTTCATTGTGGTGTTGAATTGTGCTCAGTTAAGATAACTTAACATGACTAGATAGTACAGAGTCGAATTACAGCGGATATGTGCGAATTAGAGCCTGAATCGTGCGAAAATGAGCATAATTCGTTCAAAACCAGCAAAATTGTTCATTGTGGTGTTGAATTGTGCTCAGTTACGATAACTTAACATGACTAGATGGTACAGAGTCGAATTACAGCGGATATGTGCGAATTAGAGGCTGAATCGTGCGAAAATGAGCATAATTCGTGCAAAACCAGCAAAATTGTTTATTGTGGTGTTGAATTGTTCTCAGTTACGATAATTTAACATGACTAGATAGTACAGAGTCGAATTACAGCGGATATGTGCGAATTAGAGGCTGAATCGTGCGAAAATGAGCATAATTCGTTCAAAACGATCAAAATTCGTTCGAAACGATCAAAATTGTTCATTGTGGTGTTGAATTAAGCTCAGTTACGATAACTTAACATGACTAGATAGTACAGAGTCGAATTACAGCGGATATGTGCGAATTAGAGGCTGAATCGTGCGAAAATGTGCATAATTCGTTCAAAACGAGCAAAATAGTTCATTGTGGTGTTGAATTGTGCTCAGATAGGATAACTTAACATAACTAGATAGTACAGAGTCGAATTACAGCGGATATGTGCGAATTAGAGCCTGAATCGTGCGAAAATGAGCATAATTCGTTCAAAACCCACAAAATTGTTCATTGTGGTGTTGAATTGTGCTCAGTTACGATAACTTAACATGACTAGATAGTACAGAGTCGAATTACAGCGGATATGTGCGAATTAGAGGCTGAATCGTGCGAAAAAGAGCATAATTCGTGCAAAACCAGCAAAATTGTTCATTGTGGTGTTGAATTGTGCTCAGTTACGATAATTTAACATGACTAGATAGTACAGAGTCGAATTACAGCGGATATGTGCGAATTAGAGGCTGAATCGTGCGAAAATGAGCATAATTCGTTCAAAACGATCAAAATTGTTCATTGTGGTGTTGAATTGTGCTCAGTTACGATAACTTAACATGACTAGATAGTACAGAGTCGAATTACAGCGGATATGTGCGAATTAGAGGCTGAATCGTGCGAAAATGAGCATAATTCGTTCAAAACGATCATAATTCGTGCAAAACGAGCAAAATTGTTCATTGTGGTGTTGAATTGTGCTCAGATAGGATAACTTAACATAACTAGACAGTACAGAGTCGAATTACAGCGGATATGTGCGAATTAGAGGCTGAATCGTGCGACAATGAGCATAATTCGTTCAAAACCAGCAAAATTGTTCATTGTGGTGTTGAATTGTGCTCAGTTACGATAACTTAACATGACTAGATAGTACAGAGTCGAATTACAGCGGATATGTGCGAATTAGAGGCTGAATCGTGCGAAAATGAGCATAATTCGTGCAAAACGAGCAAAATTGTTCATTGTGGTGTTGAATTGTGCTCAGATCGGATAACTTAACATAACTAGATAGTACAGAGTCGAATTACAACGGATATGTGCGAATTAGAGGCTGAATCGTGCGAAAATGAGCATAATTCGTTCAAAACCAGCAAAATTGTTCATTGTGGTGTTGAATTGTGCTCAGTTACGATAACTTAACATAACTAGATAGTACAGAGTCGAATTACAGCGGATATGTGCGAATTAGAGGCTGAATCGTGCGAAAATGAGCATAATTCGTGCAAAACGAGCAAAATTGTTCATTGTGGTGTTGAATTGTGCTCAGATAGGATAACTTAACATAACTAGATAGTACAGAGTCGAATTACAGCGGATATGTGCGAATTAGAGGCTGAATCGTGCGAAAATGTGCATAATTCGTTCAAAACGAGCAATATAGTTCATTGTGGTGTTGAATTGTGCTCAGTTACGATAACTTAACATGACTAGATAGTACAGAGTCGAATTACAGCGGATATGTGCGAATTAGAGGCTGAATCGTGCGAAAATGTGCATAATTCGTTCAAAACGAGCAAAATAGTTCATTGTGGTGTTGAATTGTGCTCAGATTGGATAACTTAACATAACTAGATAGTACAGAGTCGAATTACAGCGGATATGTGCGAATTAGAGCCTGAATCGTGCGAAAATGAGCATAATTCGTTCAAAACCAGCAAAATTGTTCATTGTGGTGTTGAATTGTGCTCAGTTACGATAACTTAACATGACTAGATAGTACAGAGTCGAATTACAGCGGATATGTGCGAATTAGAGGCTGAATCGTGCGAAAATGAGCATAATTCGTGCAAAACCAGCAAAATTGTTCATTGTGGTGTTGAATTGTGCTCAGTTACGATAATTTAACATGACTAGATAGTACAGAGTCGAATTACAGCGGATATGTGCGAATTAGAGGCTGAATCGTGCGAAAATGAGCATAATTCGTTCAAAACGATCAAAATTGTTCATTGTGGTGTTGAATTGTGCTCAGTTACGATAACTTAACATGACTAGATAGTACAGAGTCGAATTACAGCGGATATGTGCGAATTAGAGGCTGAATCGTGCGAAAATGAGCATAATTCGTTCAAAACGATCATAATTCGTGCAAAACGAGCAAAATTGTTCATTGTGGTGTTGAATTGTGCTCAGATCGGATAACTTAACATAACTAGATAGTACAGAGTCGAATTACAACGGATATGTGCGAATTAGAGGCTGAATCGTGCGAAAATGAGCATAATTCGTTCAAAACCAGCAAAATTGTTCATTGTGGTGTTGAATTGTGCTCAGTTACGATAACTTAACATGACTAGATAGTACAGAGTCGAATTACAGCGGATATGTGCGAATTAGAGGCTGAATCGTGCGAAAATGAGCATAATTCGTGCAAAACGAGCAAAATTGTTCATTGTGGTGTTGAATTGTGCTCAGATAGGATAACTTAACATAACTAGATAGTACAGAGTCGAATTACAGCGGATATGTGCGAATTAGAGGCTGAATCGTGCGAAAATGAGCATAATTCGTTCAAAACCAGCAAAATTGTTCATTGTGGTGTTGAATTGTGCTCAGTTACGATAACTTAACATAACTAGATAGTACAGAGTCGAATTACAGCGGATATGTGCGAATTAGAGGCTGAATCGTGCGAAAATGAGCATAATTCGTGCAAAACGAGCAAAATTGTTCATTGTGGTGTTGAATTGTGCTCAGATAGGATAACTTAACATAACTAGATAGTACAGAGTCGAATTACAGCGGATATGTGCGAATTAGAGGCTGAATCGTGCGAAAATGTGCATAATTCGTTCAAAACGAGCAATATAGTTCATTGTGGTGTTGAATTGTGCTCAGTTACGATAACTTAACATGACTAGATAGTACAGAGTCGAATTACAGCGGATATGTGCGAATTAGAGGCTGAATCGTGCGAAAATGTGCATAATTCGTTCAAAACGAGCAAAATAGTTCATTGTGGTGTTGAATTGTGCTCAGATTGGATAACTTAACATAACTAGATAGTACAGAGTCGAATTACAGCGGATATGTGCGAATTAGAGCCTGAATCGTGCGAAAATGAGCATAATTCGTTCAAAACCAGCAAAATTGTTCATTGTGGTGTTGAATTGTGCTCAGTTACGATAACTTAACATGACTAGATAGTACAGAGTCGAATTACAGCGGATATGTGCGAATTAGAGGCTGAATCGTGCGAAAATGAGCATAATTCGTGCAAAACCAGCAAAATTGTTCATTGTGGTGTTGAATTGTGCTCAGTTACGATAATTTAACATGACTAGATAGTACAGAGTCGAATTACAGCGGATATGTGCGAATTAGAGGCTGAATCGTGCGAAAATGAGCATAATTCGTTCAAAACGAGCAAAATTGTTCATTGTGGTGTTGAATTGTGCTCAGTTACGATAACTTAACATGACTAGATAGTACAGAGTCGAATTACAGCGGATATGTGCGAACTAGAGGCTGAATCGTGCAAAAATGAGCATAATTCGTTCAAAACCAGCAAAATTGTTCATTGTGGTGTTGAATTGTGCTCAGTTACGATAACTTAACATGACTAGATAGTACAGAGTCGAATTACAGCGGATATGTGCGAATTAGAGGCTGAATCGTGCGAAAATGTGCATAATTCGTTCAAAACGAGCAAAATAGTTCATTGTGGTGTTGAATTGTGCTCAGTTACGATAACTTAACATGACTAGATAGTACAGAGTCTAATTACAGCGGATATGTGCGAATTAGAGGCTGAATCGTGCGAAAATGAGCATAATTCGTTCAAAACGATCAAAATTGTTCATTGTGGTGTTGAATTGTGCTCAGTTACAATAACTTAACATGACTAGATAGTACAGAGTCGAATTACAGCGGATATGTGCGAATTAGAGGCTGAATCGTGCGAAAATGAGCATAATTCGTTCAAAACGATCATAATTCGTGCAAAACGAGCAGAATTGTTCATTGTGGTGTTGAATTGTGCTCAGATAGGATAACTTAACATAACTAGATAGTACAGAGTCGAATTACAGCGGATATGTGCGAATTAGAGGCTGAATCGTGCGAAAATGAGCATAATTCGTTCAAAACCAGCAAAATTGTTCATTGTGGTGTTGAATTGTGCTCAGTTACGATAACTTAACATGACTAGATAGTACAGAGTCGAATTACAGCGGATATGTGCGAATTAGAGGCTGAATCGTGCGAAAATGGGCATAATTCGTTCAAAACGAGCAAAATTGTTCATTGTGGTGTTGAATTGTGCTCAGTTACGATAACTTAACATGACTAGATAGTACAGAGTCGAATTACAGCGGATATGTGCGAATTAGAGGCTGAATCGTGCGAAAATGAGCATAATTCGTTCAAAACGATCAAAATTGTTCATTGTGGTGTTGAATTGTGCTCAGTTACGATAACTTAACATGACTAGATAGTACAGAGTCGAATTACAGCGGATATGTGCGAATTAGAGGCTGAATCGTGCGAAAATGAGCATAATTCGTTCAAAACGATCAAAATTCGTGCAAAACGAGCAAAATTGTTCATTGTGGTGTTGAATTGTGCTCAGATAGGATAACTTAACATAACTAGATAGTACAGAGTCGAATTACAGCGGATATGTGCGAATTAGAGGCTGAATCGTGCGAAAATGAGCATAATTCGTTCAAAACCAGCAAAATTGTTCATTGTGGTGTTGAATTGTGCTCAGTTACGATAACTTAACATGACTAGATAGTACAGAGTCGAATTACAGCGGATATGTGCGAATTAGAGGCTGAATCGTGCGAAAATGAGCATAATTCGTGCAAAACCAGCAAAATTGTTCATTGTGGTGTTGAATTGTGCTCAGTTACGATAATTTAACATGACTAGATAGTACAGAGTCGAATTACAGCGGATATGTGCGAATTAGAGGCTGAATCGTGCGAAAATGAGCATAATTCGTTCAAAACGATCAAAATTGTTCATTGTGGTGTTGAATTGTGCTCAGTTACGATAACTTAACATGACTAGATAGTACAGAGTCGAATTACAGCGGATATGTGCGAATTAGAGGCTGAATCGTGCGAAAATGAGCATAATTCGTTCAAAACGATCATAATTCGTGCAAAACGAGCAAAATTGTTCATTGTGGTGTTGAATTGTGCTCAGATCGGATAACTTAACATAACTAGATAGTACAGAGTCGAATTACAACGGATATGTGCGAATTAGAGGCTGAATCGTGCGAAAATGAGCATAATTCGTTCAAAACCAGCAAAATTGTTCATTGTGGTGTTGAATTGTGCTCAGTTACGATCACTTAACATGACTAGATAGTACAGAGTCGAATTACAGCGGATATGTGCGAATTAGAGGCTGAATCGTGCGAAAATGAGCATAATTCGTGCAAAACGAGCAAAATTGTTCATTGTGGTGTTGAATTGTGCTCAGATAGGATAACTTAACATAACTAGATAGTACAGAGTCGAATTACAGCGGATATGTGCGAATTAGAGGCTGAATCGTGCGAAAATGTGCATAATTCATTCAAAAGGAGCAATATAGTTCATTGTGGTGTTGAATTGTGCTCAGTTACGATAACTTAACATGACTAGATAGTACAGAGTCGAATTACAGCGGATATGTGCGAATTAGAGGCTGAATCGTGCGAAAATGTGCATAATTCGTTCAAAACGAGCAAAATAGTTCATTGTGGTGTTGAATTGTGCTCAGATAGGATAACTTAACATAACTAGATAGTACAGAGTCTAATTACAGCGGATATGTGCGAATTAGAGGCTGAATCGTGCGAAAATGAGCATAATTCGTTCAAAACGATCAAAATTGTTCATTGTGGTGTTGAATTGTGCTCAGTTACAATAACTTAACATGACTAGATAGTACAGAGTCGAATTACAGCGGATATGTGCGAATTAGAGGCTGAATCGTGCGAAAATGAGCATAATTCGTTCAAAACCAGCAAAATTGTTCATTGTGGTGTTGAATTGTGCTCAGTTACGATAACTTAACATGACTAGATAGTACAGAGTCGAATTACAGCGGATATGTGCGAATTAGAGGCTGAATCGTGCGAAAATGGGCATAATTCGTTCAAAACGAGCAAAATTGTTCATTGTGGTGTTGAATTGTGCTCAGTTACGATAACTTAACATGACTAGATAGTACAGAGTCGAATTACAGCGGATATGTGCGAATTAGAGGCTGAATCGTGCGAAAATGAGCATAATTCGTTCAAAACGATCAAAATTGTTCATTGTGGTGTTGAATTGTGCTCAGTTACGATAACTTAACATGACTAGATAGTACAGAGTCGAATTACAGCGGATATGTGCGAATTAGAGGCTGAATCGTGCGAAAATGAGCATAATTCGTTCAAAACGATCAAAATTCGTGCAAAACGAGCAAAATTGTTCATTGTGGTGTTGAATTGTGCTCAGATAGGATAACTTAACATAACTAGATAGTACAGAGTCGAATTACAGCGGATATGTGCGAATTAGAGGCTGAATCGTGCGAAAATGAGCATAATTCGTTCAAAACCAGCAAAATTGTTCATTGTGGTGTTGAATTGTGCTCAGTTACGATAACTTAACATGACTAGATAGTACAGAGTCGAATTACAGCGGATATGTGCGAATTAGAGGCTGAATCGTGCGAAAATGAGCATAATTCGTGCAAAACGAGCAAAATTGTTCATTGTGGTGTTGAATTGTGCTCAGATAGGATAACTTAACATAACTAGATAGTACAGAGTCGAATTACAGCGGATATGTGCGAATTAGAGGCTGAATCGTGCGAAAATGTGCATAATTCATTCAAAAGGAGCAATATAGTTCATTGTGGTGTTGAATTGTGCTCAGTTACGATAACTTAACATGACTAGATAGTACAGAGTCGAATTACAGCGGATATGTGCGAATTAGAGGCTGAATCGTGCGAAAATGTGCATAATTCGTTCAAAACGAGCAAAATAGTTCATTGTGGTGTTGAATTGTGCTCAGTTACGATAACTTAACATGACTAGATAGTACAGAGTCGAATTACAGCGGATATGTGCGAATTAGAGGCTGAATCGTGCGAAAATGAGCATAATTCGTGCAAAACGAGCAAAATTGTTCATTGTGGTGTTGAATTGTGCTCAGATAGGATAACTTAACATAACTAGATAGTACAGAGTCGAATTACAGCGGATATGTGCGAATTAGAGGCTGAATCGTGCGAAAATGTGCATAATTCATTCAAAAGGAGCAATATAGTTCATTGTGGTGTTGAATTGTGCTCAGTTACGATAACTTAACATGACTAGATAGTACAGAGTCGAATTACAGCGGATATGTGCGAATTAGAGGCTGAATCGTGCGAAAATGTGCATAATTCGTTCAAAACGAGCAAAATAGTTCATTGTGGTGTTGAATTGTGCTCAGATAGGATAACTTAACATAACTAGATAGTACAGAGTCTAATTACAGCGGATATGTGCGAATTAGAGGCTGAATCGTGCGAAAATGAGCATAATTCGTTCAAAACGATCAAAATTGTTCATTGTGGTGTTGAATTGTGCTCAGTTACAATAACTTAACATGACTAGATAGTACAGAGTCGAATTACAGCGGATATGTGCGAATTAGAGGCTGAATCGTGCGAAAATGAGCATAATTCGTTCAAAACGATCATAATTCGTGCAAAACGAGCAGAATTGTTCATTGTGGTGTTGAATTGTGCTCAGATAGGATAACTTAACATAACTAGATAGTACAGAGTCGAATTACAGCGGATATGTGCGAATTAGAGGCTGAATCGTGCGAAAATGAGCATAATTCGTTCAAAACCAGCAAAATTGTTCATTGTGGTGTTGAATTGTGCTCAGTTACGATAACTTAACATGACTAGATAGTACAGAGTCGAATTACAGCGGATATGTGCGAATTAGAGGCTGAATCGTGCGAAAATGGGCATAATTCGTTCAAAACGAGCAAAATTGTTCATTGTGGTGTTGAATTGTGCTCAGTTACGATAACTTAACATGACTAGATAGTACAGAGTCGAATTACAGCGGATATGTGCGAATTAGAGGCTGAATCGTGCGAAAATGAGCATAATTCGTTCAAAACGATCAAAATTGTTCATTGTGGTGTTGAATTGTGCTCAGTTACGATAACTTAACATGACTAGATAGTACAGAGTCGAATTACAGCGGATATGTGCGAATTAGAGGCTGAATCGTGCGAAAATGAGCATAATTCGTTCAAAACGATCAAAATTCGTGCAAAACGAGCAAAATTGTTCATTGTGGTGTTGAATTGTGCTCAGATAGGATAACTTAACATAACTAGATAGTACAGAGTCGAATTACAGCGGATATGTGCGAATTAGAGGCTGAATCGTGCGAAAATGAGCATAATTCGTTCAAAACCAGCAAAATTGTTCATTGTGGTGTTGAATTGTGCTCAGTTACGATAACTTAACATGACTAGATAGTACAGAGTCGAATTACAGCGGATATGTGCGAATTAGAGGCTGAATCGTGCGAAAATGAGCATAATTCGTGCAAAACCAGCAAAATTGTTCATTGTGGTGTTGAATTGTGCTCAGATCGGATAACTTAACATAACTAGATAGTACAGAGTCGAATTACAACGGATATGTGCGAATTAGAGGCTGAATCGTGCGAAAATGAGCATAATTCGTTCAAAACCAGCAAAATTGTTCATTGTGGTGTTGAATTGTGCCCAGTTACGATAACTTAACATGACTAGATAGTACAGAGTCGAATTACAGCGGATATGTGCGAATTAGAGGCTGAATCGTGCGAAAATGAGCATAATTCGTGCAAAACGAGCAAAATTGTTCATTGTGGTGTTGAATTGTGCTCAGATAGGATAACTTAACATAACTAGATAGTACAGAGTCGAATTACAGCGGATATGTGCGAATTAGAGGCTGAATCGTGCGAAAATGAGCATAATTCGTTCAAAACCAGCAAAATTGTTCATTGTGGTGTTGAATTGTGCTCAGTTACGATAACTTAACATAACTAGATAGTACAGAGTCGAATTACAGCGGATATGTGCGAATTAGAGGCTGAATCGTGCGAAAATGAGCATAATTCGTGCAAAACGAGCAAAATTGTTCATTGTGGTGTTGAATTGTGCTCAGATAGGATAACTTAACATAACTAGATAGTACAGAGTCGAATTACAGCGGATATGTGCGAATTAGAGGCTGAATCGTGCGAAAATGTGCATAATTCGTTCAAAACGAGCAATATAGTTCATTGTGGTGTTGAATTGTGCTCAGTTACGATAACTTAACATGACTAGATAGTACAGAGTCGAATTACAGCGGATATGTGCGAATTAGAGGCTGAATCGTGCGAAAATGTGCATAATTCGTTCAAAACGAGCAAAATAGTTCATTGTGGTGTTGAATTGTGCTCAGATTGGATAACTTAACATAACTAGATAGTACAGAGTCGAATTACAGCGGATATGTGCGAATTAGAGCCTGAATCGTGCGAAAATGAGCATAATTCGTTCAAAACCAGCAAAATTGTTCATTGTGGTGTTGAATTGTGCTCAGTTACGATAACTTAACATGACTAGATAGTACAGAGTCGAATTACAGCGGATATGTGCGAATTAGAGGCTGAATCGTGCGAAAATGAGCATAATTCGTGCAAAACCAGCAAAATTGTTCATTGTGGTGTTGAATTGTGCTCAGTTACGATAATTTAACATGACTAGATAGTACAGAGTCGAATTACAGCGGATATGTGCGAATTAGAGGCCGAATCGTGCGAAAATGAGCATAATTCGTTCAAAACGATCAAAATTGTTCATTGTGGTGTTGAATTGTGCTCAGTTACGATAACTTAACATGACTAGATAGTACAGAGTCGAATTACAGCGGATATGTGCGAATTAGAGGCTGAATCGTGCGAAAATGAGCATAATTCGTTCAAAACGATCAAAATTCGTGCAAAACGAGCAAAATTGTTCATTGTGGTGTTGAATTGTGCTCAGATAGGATAACTTAACATAACTAGATAGTACAGAGTCGAATTACAGCGGATATGTGCGAATTAGAGGCTGAATCGTGCGAAAATGAGCATAATTCGTTCAAAACCAGCAAAATTGTTCATTGTGGTGTTGAATTGTGCTCAGTTACGATAACTTAACATGACTAGATAGTACAGAGTCGAATTACAGCGGATATGTGCGAATTAGAGGCTGAATCGTGCGAAAATCAGCATAATTCGTGCAAAACCAGCAAAATTGTTCATTGTGGTGTTGAATTGTGCTCAGATCGGATAACTTAACATAACTAGATAGTACAGAGTCGAATTACAGCGGATATGTGCGAATTAGAGGCTGAATCGTGCGAAAATGAGCATAATTCGTGCAAAACGAGCAAAATTGTTCATTGTGGTGTTGAATTGTGCTCAGATAGGATAACTTAACATAACTAGATAGTACAGAGTCGAATTACAGCGGATATGTGCGAATTAGAGGCTGAATCGTGCGAAAATGTGCATAATTCGTTCAAAACGAGCAATATAGTTCATTGTGGTGTTGAATTGTGCTCAGTTACGATAACTTAACATGACTAGATAGTACAGAGTCGAATTACAGCGGATATGTGCGAATTAGAGGCTGAATCGTGCGAAAATGTGCATAATTCGTTCAAAACGAGCAAAATAGTTCATTGTGGTGTTGAATTGTGCTCAGATTGGATAACTTAACATAACTAGATAGTACAGAGTCGAATTACAGCGGATATGTGCGAATTAGAGCCTGAATCGTGCGAAAATGAGCATAATTCGTTCAAAACCAGCAAAATTGTTCATTGTGGTGTTGAATTGTGCTCAGTTACGATAACTTAACATGACTAGATAGTACAGAGTCGAATTACAGCGGATATGTGCGAATTAGAGGCTGAATCGTGCGAAAATGAGCATAATTCGTGCAAAACCAGCAAAATTGTTCATTGTGGTGTTGAATTGTGCTCAGTTACGATAATTTAACATGACTAGATAGTACAGAGTCGAATTACAGCGGATATGTGCGAATTAGAGGCCGAATCGTGCGAAAATGAGCATAATTCGTTCAAAACGATCAAAATTGTTCATTGTGGTGTTGAATTGTGCTCAGTTACGATAACTTAACATGACTAGATAGTACAGAGTCGAATTACAGCGGATATGTGCGAATTAGAGGCTGAATCGTGCGAAAATGAGCATAATTCGTTCAAAACGATCATAATTCGTGCAAAACGAGCAAAATTGTTCATTGTGGTGTTGAATTGTGCTCAGATCGGATAACTTAACATAACTAGATAGTACAGAGTCGAATTACAACGGATATGTGCGAATTAGAGGCTGAATCGTGCGAAAATGAGCATAATTCGTTCAAAACCAGCAAAATTGTTCATTGTGGTGTTGAATTGTGCTCAGTTACGATAACTTAACATGACTAGATAGTACAGAGTCGAATTACAGCGGATATGTGCGAATTAGAGGCTGAATCGTGCGAAAATGAGCATAATTCGTGCAAAACGAGCAAAATTGTTCATTGTGGTGTTGAATTGTGCTCAGATAGGATAACTTAACATAACTAGATAGTACAGAGTCGAATTACAGCGGATATGTGCGAATTAGAGGCTGAATCGTGCGAAAATGTGCATAATTCATTCAAAAGGAGCAATATAGTTCATTGTGGTGTTGAATTGTGCTCAGTTACGATAACTTAACATGACTAGATAGTACAGAGTCGAATTACAGCGGATATGTGCGAATTAGAGGCTGAATCGTGCGAAAATGTGCATAATTCGTTCAAAACGAGCAAAATAGTTCATTGTGGTGTTGAATTGTGCTCAGATAGGATAACTTAACATAACTAGATAGTACAGAGTCTAATTACAGCGGATATGTGCGAATTAGAGGCTGAATCGTGCGAAAATGAGCATAATTCGTTCAAAACGATCAAAATTGTTCATTGTGGTGTTGAATTGTGCTCAGTTACAATAACTTAACATGACTAGATAGTACAGAGTCGAATTACAGCGGATATGTGCGAATTAGAGGCTGAATCGTGTGAAAATGAGCATAATTCGTTCAAAACGATCATAATTCGTGCAAAACGAGCAGAATTGTTCATTGTGGTGTTGAATTGTGCTCAGATAGGATAACTTAACATAACTAGATAGTACAGAGTCGAATTACAGCGGATATGTGCGAATTAGAGGCTGAATCGTGCGAAAATGAGCATAATTCGTTCAAAACCAGCAAAATTGTTCATTGTGGTGTTGAATTGTGCTCAGTTACGATAACTTAACATGACTAGATAGTACAGAGTCGAATTACAGCGGATATGTGCGAATTAGAGGCTGAATCGTGCGAAAATGGGCATAATTCGTTCAAAACGAGCAAAATTGTTCATTGTGGTGTTGAATTGTGCTCAGTTACGATAACTTAACATGACTAGATAGTACAGAGTCGAATTACAGCGGATATGTGCGAATTAGAGGCTGAATCGTGCGAAAATGAGCATAATTCGTTCAAAACGATCAAAATTGTTCATTGTGGTGTTGAATTGTGCTCAGTTACGATAACTTAACATGACTAGATAGTACAGAGTCGAATTACAGCGGATATGTGCGAATTAGAGGCTGAATCGTGCGAAAATGAGCATAATTCGTTCAAAACGATCAAAATTCGTGCAAAACGAGCAAAATTGTTCATTGTGGTGTTGAATTGTGCTCAGATAGGATAACTTAACATAACTAGATAGTACAGAGTCGAATTACAGCGGATATGTGCGAATTAGAGGCTGAATCGTGCGAAAATGAGCATAATTCGTTCAAAACCAGCAAAATTGTTCATTGTGGTGTTGAATTGTGCTCAGTTACGATAACTTAACATGACTAGATAGTACAGAGTCGAATTACAGCGGATATGTGCGAATTAGAGGCTGAATCGTGCGAAAATGAGCATAATTCGTGCAAAACCAGCAAAATTGTTCATTGTGGTGTTGAATTGTGCTCAGTTACGATAATTTAACATGACTAGATAGTACAGAGTCGAATTACAGCGGATATGTGCGAATTAGAGGCTGAATCGTGCGAAAATGAGCATAATTCGTTCAAAACGATCAAAATTGTTCATTGTGGTGTTGAATTGTGCTCAGTTACGATAACTTAACATGACTAGATAGTACAGAGTCGAATTACAGCGGATATGTGCGAATTAGAGGCTGAATCGTGCGAAAATGAGCATAATTCGTTCAAAACGATCATAATTCGTGCAAAACGAGCAAAATTGTTCATTGTGGTGTTGAATTGTGCTCAGATCGGATAACTTAACATAACTAGATAGTACAGAGTCGAATTACAACGGATATGTGCGAATTAGAGGCTGAATCGTGCGAAAATGAGCATAATTCGTTCAAAACCAGCAAAATTGTTCATTGTGGTGTTGAATTGTGCTCAGTTACGATAACTTAACATGACTAGATAGTACAGAGTCGAATTACAGCGGATATGTGCGAATTAGAGGCTGAATCGTGCGAAAATGAGCATAATTCGTGCAAAACGAGCAAAATTGTTCATTGTGGTGTTGAATTGTGCTCAGATAGGATAACTTAACATAACTAGATAGTACAGAGTCGAATTACAGCGGATATGTGCGAATTAGAGGCTGAATCGTGCGAAAATGTGCATAATTCATTCAAAAGGAGCAATATAGTTCATTGTGGTGTTGAATTGTGCTCAGTTACGATAACTTAACATGACTAGATAGTACAGAGTCGAATTACAGCGGATATGTGCGAATTAGAGGCTGAATCGTGCGAAAATGTGCATAATTCGTTCAAAACGAGCAAAATAGTTCATTGTGGTGTTGAATTGTGCTCAGATAGGATAACTTAACATAACTAGATAGTACAGAGTCAAATTACAGCGGATATGTGCGAATTAGAGCCTGAATCGTGCGAAAATGAGCATAATTCGTTCAAAACCAGCAAAAAAGTTCATTGTGGTGTTGAATTGTGCTCAGTTACGATAACTTAACATGACTAGATAGTACAGAGTCGAATTACAGCGGATATGTGCGAATTAGAGCCTGAATCGTGCGAAATGAGCATAATTCGTTCAAAACCAGCAAAATTGTTCATTGTGGTGTTGAATTGTGCTCAGTTACGATAACTTAACATGACTAGATAGTAACAGAGTCTAATTACAGCGGATATGTGCGAACTAGAGGCTGAATCGTGCGAAAATGAGCATAATTCGTTCAAAACCAGCAAAATTGTTCATTGTGGTGTTGAATTGTGCTCAGTTACAATAACTTAACATGACTAGATAGTACAGAGTCGAATTACAGCGGATATGTGCGAATTAGAGGCTGAATCGTGCGAAAATGAGCATAATTCGTTCAAAACGATCATAATTCGTGCAAAACGAGCAGAATTGTTCATGTGGTGTTGAATTGTGCTCAGATAGGATAACTTAACATAACTAGATAGTACAGAGTCGAATTACAGCGGATATGTGCGAATTAGAGGCTGAATCGTGCGAAAATGAGCATAATTCGTTCAAAACCAGCAAAATTGTTCATTGTGGTGTTGAATTGTGCTCAGTTACGATAACTTAACATGACTAGATAGTACAGAGTCGAATTACAGCGGATATGTGCGAATAGAGGCTGAATCGTGCGAAAATGGGCATAATTCGTTCAAAACGAGCAAAATTGTTCATTGTGGTGTTGAATTGTGCTCAGTTACGATAACTTAACATGACTAGATAGTACAGAGTCGAATTACAGCGGATATGTGCGAATTAGAGGCTGAATCGTGCGAAAATGAGCATAATTCGTTCAAAACGATCAAAATTGTTCATTGTGGTGTTGAATTGTGCTCAGTTACGATAACTTAACATGACTAGATAGTACAGAGTCGAATTACAGCGGATATGTGCGAATTAGAGGCTGAATCGTGCGAAAATGAGCATAATTCGTTCAAAACGATCAAAATTCGTGCAAAACGAGCAAAATTGTTCATTGTGGTGTTGAATTGTGCTCAGATAGGATAACTTAACATAACTAGATAGTACAGAGTCGAATTACAGCGGATATGTGCGAATTAGAGGCTGAATCGTGCGAAAATGAGCATAATTCGTTCAAAACCAGCAAAATTGTTCATTGTGGTGTTGAATTGTGCTCAGTTACGATAACTTAACATGACTAGATAGTACAGAGTCGAATTACAGCGGATATGTGCGAATTAGAGGCTGAATCGTGCGAAAATGAGCATAATTCGTGCAAAACCAGCAAAATTGTTCATTGTGGTGTTGAATTGTGCTCAGATAGGATAACTTAACATAACTAGATAGTACAGAGTCGAATTACAGCGGATATGTGCGAATTAGAGGCTGAATCGTGCGAAAATGTGCATAATTCGTTCAAAACGAGCAAAATAGTTCATTGTGGTGTTGAATTGTGCTCAGTTACGATAACTTAACATGACTAGATAGTACAGAGTCTAATTACAGCGGATATGTGCGAATTAGAGGCTGAATCGTGCGAAAATGAGCATAATTCGTTCAAAACGATCAAAATTGTTCATTGTGGTGTTGAATTGTGCTCAGTTACAATAACTTAACATGACTAGATAGTACAGAGTCGAATTACAGCGGATATGTGCGAATTAGAGGCTGAATCGTGCGAAAATGAGCATAATTCGTTCAAAACGATCATAATTCGTGCAAAACGAGCAGAATTGTTCATTGTGGTGTTGAATTGTGCTCAGATAGGATAACTTAACATAACTAGATAGTACAGAGTCGAATTACAGCGGATATGTGCGAATTAGAGGCTGAATCGTGCGAAAATGAGCATAATTCGTTCAAAACCAGCAAAATTGTTCATTGTGGTGTTGAATTGTGCTCAGTTACGATAACTTAACATGACTAGATAGTACAGAGTCGAATTACAGCGGATATGTGCGAATTAGAGGCTGAATCGTGCGAAAATGGGCATAATTCGTTCAAAACGAGCAAAATTGTTCATTGTGGTGTTGAATTGTGCTCAGTTACGATAACTTAACATGACTAGATAGTACAGAGTCGAATTACAGCGGATATGTGCGAATTAGAGGCTGAATCGTGCGAAAATGAGCATAATTCGTTCAAAACGATCAAAATTGTTCATTGTGGTGTTGAATTGTGCTCAGTTACGATAACTTAACATGACTAGATAGTACAGAGTCGAATTACAGCGGATATGTGCGAATTAGAGGCTGAATCGTGCGAAAATGAGCATAATTCGTTCAAAACGATCAAAATTCGTGCAAAACGAGCAAAATTGTTCATTGTGGTGTTGAATTGTGCTCAGATAGGATAACTTAACATAACTAGATAGTACAGAGTCGAATTACAGCGGATATGTGCGAATTAGAGGCTGAATCGTGCGAAAATGAGCATAATTCGTTCAAAACCAGCAAAATTGTTCATTGTGGTGTTGAATTGTGCTCAGTTACGATAACTTAACATGACTAGATAGTACAGAGTCGAATTACAGCGGATATGTGCGAATTAGAGGCTGAATCGTGCGAAAATGAGCATAATTCGTTTAAAACGAGCAAAATTGTTCATTGTGGTGTTGAATTGTGCTCAGTTACGATAACTTAACATGACTAGATAGTACAGAGTCGAATTACAGCGGATATGTGCGAATTAGAGGCTGAATCGTGCGAAAATGTGCATAATTCGTTCAAAACGAGCAAAATAGTTCATTGTGGTGTTGAATTGTGCTCAGTTACGATAACTTAACATGACTAGATAGTACAGAGTCGAATTACAGCGGATATGTGCGAATTAGAGGCTGAATCGTGCGAAAATGAGCATAATTCGTTCAAAACGATCAAAATTGTTCATTGTGGTGTTGAATTGTGCTCAGTTACGATAACTTAACATGACTAGATAGTACAGAGTCGAATTACAGCGGATATGTGCGAATTAGAGGCTGAATCGTGCGAAAATGAGCATAATTCGTTCAAAACGATCAAAATTCGTGCAAAACGAGCAAAATTGTTCATTGTGGTGTTGAATTGTGCTCAGTTACGATAACTTAACATGACTAGATAGTACAGAGTCGAATTACAGCGGATATGTGCGAACTAGAGGCTGAATCGTGCGAAAATGAGCATAATTCGTTCAAAACCAGCAAAATTGTTCATTGTGGTGTTGAATTGTGCTCAGTTACGATAACTTAACATGACTAGATAGTACAGAGTCGAATTACAGCGGATATGTGCGAATTAGAGGCTGAATCGTGCGAAAATGTGCATAATTCGTTCAAAACGAGCAAAATAGTTCATTGTGGTGTTGAATTGTGCTCAGTTACGATAACTTAACATGACTAGATAGTACAGAGTCTAATTACAGCGGATATGTGCGAATTAGAGGCTGAATCGTGCGAAAATGAGCATAATTCGTTCAAAACGATCAAAATTGTTCATTGTGGTGTTGAATTGTGCTCAGTTACAATAACTTAACATGACTAGATAGTACAGAGTCGAATTACAGCGGATATGTGCGAATTAGAGGCTGAATCGTGCGAAAATGAGCATAATTCGTTCAAAACGATCATAATTCGTGCAAAACGAGCAGAATTGTTCATTGTGGTGTTGAATTGTGCTCAGATAGGATAACTTAACATAACTAGATAGTACAGACTCGAATTACAGCGGATATGTGCGAATTAGAGGCTGAATCGTGCGAAAATGAGCATAATTCGTTCAAAACCAGCAAAATTGTTCATTGTGGTGTTGAATTGTGCTCAGTTACGATAACTTAACATGACTAGATAGTACAGAGTCGAATTACAGCGGATATGTGCGAATTAGAGGCTGAATCGTGCGAAAATGGGCATAATTCGTTCAAAACGAGCAAAATTGTTCATTGTGGTGTTGAATTGTGCTCAGTTACGATAACTTAACATGACTAGATAGTACAGAGTCGAATTACAGCGGATATGTGCGAATTAGAGGCTGAATCGTGCGAAAATGAGCATAATTCGTTCAAAACGATCAAAATTGTTCATTGTGGTGTTGAATTGTGCTCAGTTACGATAACTTAACATGACTAGATAGTACAGAGTCGAATTACAGCGGATATGTGCGAATTAGAGGCTGAATCGTGCGAAAATGAGCATAATTCGTTCAAAACCAGCAAAATTGTTCATTGTGGTGTTGAATTGTGCTCAGTTACGATAACTTAACATGACTAGATAGTACAGAGTCGAATTACAGCGGATATGTGTGAATTAGAGCCTGAATCGTGCGAAAATGAGCATAATTCGTTCAAAACCAGCAAAATTGTTCATTGTGGTGTTGAATTGTGCTCAGTTACGATAACTTAACATGACTAGATAGTACAGAGTCGAATTACAGCGGATATGTGCGAATTAGAGGCTGAATCGTGCGAAAATGAGCATAATTCGTTCAAAACGAGCAAAATAGTTCATTGTGGTGTTGAATTGTGCTCAGATAGGATAACTTAACATGACTAGATAGTACAGAGTCGAATTACAGCCGATATGTGCGAATTAGAGGCTGAATCGTGCGAAAATGAGCATAATTCGTTCAAAACGAGCAAAAATTGTTCATTGTGGTGTTGAATTGTGCTCAGTTACGATAATTTAACATGACTAGATAGTACAGAGTCGAATTACAGCGGATATGTGCGAATTAGAGGCTGAATCGTGCGAAAATGTGCATAATTCGTTCAAAACGAGCAAAATAGTTCATTGTGGTGTTGAATTGTGCTCAGTTACGATAACTTAACATGACTAGATAGTACAGAGTCGAATTACAGCGGATATGTGCGAATTAGAGGCTGAATCGTGCGAAAATGAGCATAATTCGTTCAAAACGATCAAAATTGTTCATTGTGGTGTTGAATTGTGCTCAGTTACGATAACTTAACATGACTAGATAGTACAGAGTCGAATTACAGCGGATATGTGCGAATTAGAGGCTGAATCGTGCGAAAATGAGCATAATTCGTTCAAAACGATCAAAATTCGTGCAAAACGAGCAAAATTGTTCATTGTGGTGTTGAATTGTGCTCAGATAGGATAACTTAACATAACTAGATAGTACAGAGTCGAATTACAGCGGATATGTGCGAATTAGAGGCTGAATCGTGCGAAAATGAGCATAATTCGTTCAAAACCAGCAAAATTGTTCATTGTGGTGTTGAATTGTGCTCAGTTACGATAACTTAACATGACTAGATAGTACAGAGTCGAATTACAGCGGATATGTGCGAATTAGAGGCTGAATCGTGCGAAAATGAGCATAATTCGTGCAAAACCAGCAAAATTGTTCATTGTGGTGTTGAATTGTGCTCAGATAGGATAACTTAACATAACTAGATAGTACAGAGTCGAATTACAGCGGATATGTGCGAATTAGATGCTGAATCGTGCGAAAATGAGCATAATTCGTTCAAAACCAGCAAAATTGTTCATTGTGGTGTTGAATTGTGCTCAGTTACGATAACTTAACATGACTAGATAGTACAGAGTCGAATTACAGCGGATATGTGCGAATTAGATGCTGAATCGTGCGAAAATGAGCATAATTCGTTCAAAACCAGCAAAATTGTTCATTGTGGTGTTGAATTGTGCTCAGTTACGATGACTTAACATGACTAGATAGTACAGAGTCGAATTACAGCGGATATGTGCGAATTAGAGGCTGAATCGTGCAAAAATGAGCATAATTCGTTTAAAACGAGCAAAATTGTTCATTGTGGTGTTGAATTGTGCTCAGTTACGATAACTTAACATGACTAGATAGTACAGAGTCGAATTACAGCGGATATGTGCGAATTAGAGGCTGAATCGTGCGAAAATGTGCATAATTCGTTCAAAACGAGCAAAATAGTTCATTGTGGTGTTGAATTGTGCTCAGTTACGATAACTTAACATGACTAGATAGTACAGAGTCGAATTACAGCGGATATGTGCGAATTAGAGGCTGAATCGTGCGAAAATGAGCATAATTCGTTCAAAACGATCATAATTCATGCAAAACGAGCAAAATTGTTCATTGTGGTGTTGAATTGTGCTCAGATAGGATAACTTAACATAACTAGATAGTACAGAGTCGAATTACAGCGGATATGTGCGAATTCGAGGCTGAATCGTGCGAAAATGAGCATAATTCGTTCAAAACGATCAAAATTGTTCATTGTGGTGTTGAATTGTGCTCAGTTACGATAACTTAACATGACTAGATAGTACAGAGTCGAATTACAGCGGATATGTGCGAATTAGAGGCTGAATCGTGCGAAAATGTGCATAATTCGTTCAAAACGAGCAAAATAGTTCATTGTTTTGTTGAATTGTGCTCAGATAGGATAACTTAACATAACTAGATAGTACAGAGTCGAATTACAGCGGATATGTGCGAATTAGAGCCTGAATCGTGCGAAAATGAGCATAATTCGTTCAAAACCAGCAAAATTGTTCATTGTGGTGTTGAATTGTGCTCAGTTACGATAACTTAACATGACTAGATAGTACAGAGTCGAATTACAGCGGATATGTGCGAATTAGAGGCTGAATCGTGCGAAAATGAGCATAATTCGTTCAAAACGAGCAAAATAGTTCATTGTGGTGTTGAATTGTGCTCAGATAGGATAACTTAACATGACTAGATAGTACAGAGTCGAATTACAGCGGATATGTGCGAATTAGAGGCTGAATCGTGCGAAAATGGGCATAATTCGTTCAAAACGAGCAAAATTGTTCATTGTGGTGTTGAATTGTGCTCAGTTACGATAACTTAACATGACTAGATAGTACAGAGTCGAATTACAGCGGATATGTGCGAATTAGAGGCTGAATCGTGCGAAAATGTGCATAATTCGTTCAAAACGAGCAAAATAGTTCATTGTGGTGTTGAATTGTGCTCAGATAGGATAACTTAACATAACTAGATAGTACAGAGTCGAATTACAGCGGATATGTGCGAATTAGAGCCTGAATCGTGCGAAAATGAGCATAATTCGTTCAAAACCAGCAAAATTGTTCATTGTGGTGTTGAATTGTGCTCAGTTACGATAACATAACATGACTAGATAGTACAGAGTCGAATTACAGCGGATATGTGCGAATTAGAGGCTGAATCGTGCGAAAATGAGCATAATTCGTGCAAAACCAGCAAAATTGTTCATTGTGGTGTTGAATTGTGCTCAGTTACGATAATTTAACATGACTAGATAGTACAGAGTCGAATTACAGCGGATATGTGCGAATTAGAGGCTGAATCGTGCGAAAATGAGCATAATTCGTTCAAAACGATCAAAATTGTTCATTGTGGTGTTAAATTGTGCTCAGTTACGATAACTTAACATGACTAGATAGTACAGAGTCGAATTACAGCGGATATGTGCGAATTAGAGGCTGAATCGTGCGAAAATGAGCATAATTCGTTCAAAACGATCATAATTCGTGCAAAACGAGCAAAATTGTTCATTGTGGTGTTGAATTGTGCTCAGATAGGATAACTTAACATAACTAGATAGTACAGAGTCGAATTACAGCGGATATGTGCGAATTCGAGGCTGAATCGTGCGAAAATGAGCATAATTCGTTCAAAACGATCAAAATTGTTCATTGTGGTGTTGAATTGTGCTCAGTTACGATAACTTAACATGACTAGATAGTACAGAGTCGAATTACAGCGGATATGTGCGAATTAGAGGCTGAATCGTGCGAAAATGTGCATAATTCGTTCAAAACGAGCAATATAGTTCATTGTGGTGTTGAATTGTGCTCAGTTACGATAACTTAACATGACTAGATAGTACAGAGTCGAATTACAGCGGATATGTGCGAATTAGAGGCTGAATCGTGCGAAAATGTGCATAATTCGTTCAAAACCCACAAAATTGTTCATTGTGGTGTTGAATTGTGCTCAGTTACGATAACTTAACATGACTAGATAGTACAGAGTCGAATTACAGCGGATATGTGCGAATTAGAGGCTGAATCGTGCGATGATGATGATGATGATGATGATGATTAATGTTATGGGCATCGACTGCCATGGTCATTAGCCCACCTTTCATTCTGACAATACTTACTTATGACGTGACTAATGTTAGATGATAAATGAATAAATATTTAATTATTGTAGAATGGAATAAGACGAAATAACATAGAATGAAAATTATATAGTATTATCTGATAGACTTTTTCTGTTTTATATATGCAATAGTGTAGCCTGTTTTAGCTGTGATATTTTCACTTAAATTTTTTCCATGTACCCTATGGCTTTTATGTATGGTAAAGTGTGTTGCGTAATTATTTTCTCATCATTCGATAGCGCTTTCGCTATTGTTTGTTCCAATCCGTATTGCTTTCTTTGTTTTTCATATTTTCTGCATTCTTCTATCAAATGTTTTACTGTCATGTTTACTTTACATTTGTCGCACTGTGGTTGATTTTCGCGTTTGAGCAGGTATCCTGTTGAAAAGTATGCGTGTCCTAATCTTAATCTGGTAATTGCTGTCTGTTCTTTTCTGGTTAGTATTCTAGGCATGTACCATTTGTCGACTGTAGCCTTTACTTGTTTTAAGTGAGTGTTGGTTTCTTCCCATGTTTGTTGCCATTCCTGTTTGCATAGTTGCTTTATGGTATTTCTCACATCTGTTATGCTTATGTTGCTTACTGTGATGGCCTTATGTGTTGCCTTTTTTGCCGCCTTATCCGCTTCCTCATTACCTTGAATACCGACATGTCCCGGCGTCCACATTATAATTACTTCCTTTCCAGATATGGTCATTTCGTGTATTGTTAATATGATGTTATATGCTACCGGGTCTGTTGTGTATGTATCCCTGATAGAGTTTATTGCTGTAAGTGAATCAGTGCCTATTATTATTGTCTTTTTTCTGCTACTGTTACTGCTGTAGATTAAAGCTTGCCATATGGCGTGCATTTCTGCTGATGTTATAGCTGCCTGTTTCGGTAGTGTCCATGATCTTGTTTCCATGTCGCTATACATGGCAGATGCTACTCCGCTGTTTGTTTTTGAGCCATCCGTGTAGAGCAACTCTGGTTCGCTGTAATCGCTGACCATGTCTTGCCAGAGTCCTTGGTATATCCTACTGTCCGTTTCGCATTTTTTGTATTCACTCATATCTGTGGACGTCCGTACTTCTGCCATTATCCACGGCGGGGTGCGGTATAAATCGTACAGATACACGTCATTAATGTTTATGTTCGTCTCTTGTAAGAACCTTTTTGCAATCTTAGCTGACGAGGCTGTTCTTTTAGATTCTTTTAATGTTTCGGCCTGATTTGTGTTGATAACGTCGAAAAATGTGCAGTAATTAATGTGATTTGGTTTAGCTCGCAATTCCGTTATATATTTTAGTAATATTGTCTTCCGCCTGATTTTTAACGGCGGTATTCCTGCGTCGCAATAGAGACTTTGTACTGGAGTAGTTCTAAAAGCTCCAGTTGCATAACGTATACCCATGTGATTCACCGCATCTATCTTTTTCAGATGAGATTCTGCCGCTCCAGAATACACCACACATCCGTAATCAATTTTCGACAAGATCAGTTTGGAGTGCAAGCTAATTAAGGTTTCCCTATCTGCGCCCCAGGTGATATTCGATAAGCATTTGATTATGTTCAACCGCTTTTTACATGTGTCCGCAAGGCTCTTTATATGGTGTCCGAAAGTCAGCTTTTTATCAAGGAACACTCCCAAGTAGCGCACCATGTCTCGGTATTGTATATTGCTGTCTTTTATCTTCAATTCCTTCAGATCATGTTTATGTTTCCTACAAAAATGAACACTGTTTGTTTTTGTGGTCGAGAAATTAAAACCTCTCGTTTCCGAGAATCTCATCAAACCATCAATGGTCTTTTGTAAATTAGTGTGGATCCGCTCGTTTGATCTCCCTGAACAAAAAATTACCAAATCATCTACATAAATGCACTTTTTCACTGGTTCCTGTATATATTTTGTTATGCCGTTGATTGCTATTGCAAATAAAGTTACGCTTATATTTGATCCTTGTGGTATGCCATTCTCCTGCACTTTCCTTTCAGACGTTTTCCCGTTGATACGGACCTGGAAGAGTCTATGGGATAGGAAGCTCCGCACAAAAATCGGTAAACATCCTCGGAATCCCCATGCATGCAACTGTTGGAGTATGCCGTATCGCCACGTTGTATCGAAAGCTTTCTCTATATCCAAAAACACTGCTGTTAGGTGTCCTCCATCTTCAAAACAATTATAGATGGCATTCTCTAAATAAGTCAAACTATCGGCTGTGCAATGTCGTTTTCGGAATCCGCACTGATACTTTGTTATTAGTTGTTTCTGCTCGAGGGTCCACAACAAACGATAATTCACCATTTTTTCAAACAGCTTACTCATACAGGATGTTAAGGAAACAGGTCTATAGCTGCCACATTGCATTGGGTCTTTTCCGGGTTTCAGAATTGGGATTATCAAAGCCTCCCTCCATTTATCTGGGTAAATTCCCGATTCCCATATACGGTTATACAGATTCAATAATCTTATCTTTCCTTCGTCTGGCATCTGAAGGATCATCACATAGGGTATATTGTCCGGTCCTGGTGACGAATTCTTTATATTTTTCATTGCCTGCTTCATTTCATGCATTGAGAAGGGAACATTGTAGTGTTCCATTTCGTTTGTATCAAAAGATAAGGGGATTTCGAATTCAGATTTGCTTTCTCTGAAAGCATCAGGGTAATTTTCGCTTCCATACGAATCTGCGTAAAACTCGCTCATGCATTCCGCTATTTCGGCAGAGTCCGATACTATGCGCCCGTCTTTGTTTAATCCTGCGATTTTTGGGGAAGTTCGTTTTCCGTTGATAGCACGTATTTTGCGCCATACTTCACTAGAAGGAGTATCTGGTGTGATAGTACCGACATAGTTTTCCCAATGATCCTTCTTAGATGCCCGTATCACTTTTCGAGCAGCGGCACGCTGTTTTTTAAAAATTATTAGATGTTGCATGGTAGGGCATTTCTTGAACCTATTAAACGCTTTCTTTTTCTTTCTTATGGCTTCCTTAATTTCATTGTTCCACCAAGGCACTGCACGTCTTGGGTATTTATTGATAACTGGTACACTTTTAGTTGCTGCACTGACTATAGCCGATGTTAGCGCTTGTACTTCCATATTTATTTCCACAGACTCCTCAGGTAGGATAAAAACTTTACGGTATTCCTCCCAGTCAGCTTTGGTTGTACACCATTTATGAACATATGGTTCACTACGTTTTGGGTAAGAATCGATTAAAAGTATCGGGAAGTGGTCACTTCCGTACAGTTCTTGTAGAGGTTTCCAAATATAGTTTGCTGACAGGTGGGGGGAACAAATAGAAAGATCTATAGCCGAGAATGTTCCTGTTGACGCATTAAAATGCGTCATTTCTCCGGTGTTCATAATAATTAAATTTTCACTCTCGGCGAAAGTCTCTACTATATTTCCTTTTTTATTCGTGAATTGGCATCCCCATAACGTATTCCATGCGTTAAAATCTCCTGTTATTATAAATGGTTTAGGAAGCTGTTGTGCAAGGTTCTGTAACATTTGGGCATCCCAGTTTGAATCAGGCAAGTACAGAGAGCACAGGCAGACCTGGTGTGGAGCAAGTATCTTCACAGCTACAGCTTGTAAGGGCGTTTGTAGCATCACTTCCTCTGTTACATACGATTCATGGAAGAGCAACGCAACCCCACCCTTTGCTCTCCCTTCCGATATATCATCTTTTCTATATATTTTGTAGTTCCGGACCGAGAAATGTTGGTTCGCTTTTAGATGCGTTTCCTGTATCGATATGCAATACGGCAAATATGAATTTATTATTAGTTTTAGCTCTGGATAATGTGCTGTTACTCCATTACAATTCCATTGTATTGCATTACTACTTTCTTCCATCATATAGTATTTTCTCTAATTTTATGATTCCACTTGATACTAACTTTTGCTTGCCTTCCTTTTTATTTGTTTTTTCGCGTGATTTGTGTCGAGAGTCGAAGATCTCCTCGTCTGACTGGGAAAGATTATCCCCCGTGTAGTCCGCCTCATTCGTGCTTATACTTCCCGACACTTGCTCTTTCTTTTTATCGGTAACTCGTTCCTTTTGAATGTAACTCCTCCTAGTATCCGGAGGCGATTTCGCGTCTATTTTCTTTTCCTTTGTTACGCTACATTGTTCCTGTTCACTTGTACTTGCTATTTTCTGAATACATTGTTCTAAGTCTATATCCATTTTCTCCTCAGGTTTTCGTATCCTAAAGGTGGGTTCTTTACTTTCTTTCAGGCTATTTTTACTTTCTCCTTTGCAGCTTGTTTTTCTTTTAATATCGTCATCCTTCAGTTGCGATATCCCTTGTTTTTTAGAGGCCATTGTACTTGAGCACTGCTCTTGTTTTTTAGAGACTATGGTACTTGGACCCTGGTCCGTATCTAGAAGTGTTTGTTTCGAAGCGCTGCTGTGATCAACCAAAAATTCCTTTGTTATAATACTCGCCGTTTCTTTTAGAATTTCATTATGTATATTGAACTTTATTTCTCTTATCATGTTGTCTACTTGCGATTTTACAGCTTTAACTATTTCTGGGACAATATCTCTTATCAGATTACAGATTTCTGTGCGTGCTTCAGGTGCTTGCAATTTTGTTACTGCAGCATACGAACTATTGGCTTTAAATGGTCTACTACTCTGTAATTCTCGCCGGGCTTCCAGATATGTCACTTTCTTAGTGGTCTTAATTTTCTGTATCTCGCACTCCTCAATATACGCGGGACATGTCCTCAAGGTAGATTTGTGTTGCTGTTTGCAATTTATGCACTCAAATGGCTCTTCACATGGCGTTCCCTCGTGTGGAGGTCTTCCACATACGCATATCGGATCCCTACTGCATTGCCGAGACATATGGCCGAAGCTTTGACATCGGAAGCATCTTTGTGGTGTCGGAATGTATTGTCGAATCGGTAATTTATACATGGCCACTTTTATATGTTCCGGCAATCTAGGTCTATCAAATGTTAGAACTAAAGATGGTGTATCCACTGATTCTCCGTTACGTCTTGCACGAATTCTCTGAACATTTGTTACTCCTTCATTCTTAAGATTTTCTAAAATTTCGTCTGTGCTACAGTTCAATAAATCTCTGCAATATATCACTCCCTTTGTCGAATTCAAGCTACGATGTGGAGACACCTGAACAGCCTTTCCACCAAATGTTGAAATACTACTTAATTTTTCATGTTGTTCCCTTGACACGACCTCAATCAGCAGACCATCTCTAATCTTCTTTATATCTCGTACATCTCCAATCAGTTCCTTCACGGTTGTCGAAATAAGAAATGGACTGACACGGGAAAAGTCCCCATCTAATAATTTAACAACCAGAAAACGAGGGAAATGTTCATACCTATTTGTAATTTCAAAAGGCATCTTTGAGTATGTTGGCTTTTTACGTTTCGGTGGTGGTATTCCTGCTATATAGGAGTCAGGATTCGGACGTATCCTTGTTGTGTTGTCCTTGTTTATAGAGAAGGACGGCTCTGATGAATTAAAGATTTTGGAATTACTTGTCATTTGAGTCCCACGAGAAGCTAGGGAAATATCGGTCCGCCGCAACAGAGCCCCGCGTGTCACGGTAAGGCGACTAATCAATAAAACTAGGTGGCACCTGGTACCTAGAGTACTCCGTTTGAGATTGCATCGCCTTGCAACCATACAGCCCATCAGCACGGATCGTATTACACTTTAGGCTTAGGGATTCTTTTTACGAGGTTTACTCCTCGAGCTCGGGGCCCCGGGGTCGCTATGCCCGTAACCAGCTGCACCGAGGTACAACTGGTCCCCCTGGGGGGGAATCGTGCGAAAATGAGCATAATTCGTTCAAAACGATCAAAATTGTTCATTGTGGTGTTGAATTGTGCTCAGTTACGATAACTTAACATGACTAGATAGTACAGAGTCGAATTACAGCGGATATGTGCGAATTAGAGGCTGAATCGTGCGAAAATGAGCATAATTCGTTCAAAACGATCATAATTCGTGCAAAACGAGCAAAATTGTTCATTGTGGTGTTGAATTGTGCTCAGATAGGATAACTTAACATAACTAGACAGTACAGAGTCGAATTACAGCGGATATGTGCGAATTAGAGGCTGAATCGTGCGACAATGAGCATAATTCGTTCAAAACCAGCAAAATTGTTCATTGTGGTGTTGAATTGTGCTCAGTTACGATAACTTAACATGACTAGATAGTACAGAGTCGAATTACAGCGGATATGTGCGAATTAGAGGCTGAATCGTGCGACAATGAGCATAATTCGTTCAAAACCAGCAAAATTGTTCATTGTGGTGTTGAATTGTGCTCAGTTACGATAACTTAACATGACTAGATAGTACAGTGTCGAATTACAGCGGATATGCGCGAATTAGAGGCTGAATCGTGCGAAAATGAGCATAATTCGTGCAAAACGAGCAAAATTGTTCATTGTGGTGTTGAATTGTGCTCAGATAGGATAACTTAACATAACTAGATAGTACAGAGTCGAATTACAGCGGATATGTGCGAATTAGAGGCTGAATCGTGCGAAAATGAGCATAATTCGTGCAAAACGAGCAAAATTGTTCATTGTGGTGTTGAATTGTGCTCAGTTACGATAACTTAACATGACTAGATAGTACAGAGTCGAATTACAGCGGATATGTGCGAACTAGAGGCTGAATCGTGCGAAAACGTGCATAATTCGTTCAAAACGATCAAAATTGTTCATTGTGGTGTTGAATTGTGCTCAGTTACGATAACTTAACATGACTAGATAGTACAGAGTCGAATTACAGCGGATATGTGCGAATTAGAGGCTGAATCGTGCGAAAATGTGCATAATTCGTTCAAAACGAGCAAAATAGTTCATTGTGGTGTTGAATTGTGCTCAGTTACGATAACTTAACATGACTAGATAGTACAGAGTCGAATTACAGCGGATATGTGCGAATTAGAGGCTGAATCGTGCGAAAATGAGCATAATTCGTTCAAAACGATCAAAATTCGTTCGAAACGATCAAAATTGTTCATTGTGGTGTTGAATTGTGCTCAGTTACGATAACTTAACATGACTAGATAGTACAGAGTCGAATTACAGCATGTATGTGCGAATTAGAGGCTGAATCGTGCGAAAATGAGCATAATTCGTGCAACACGAGCAAAATTGTTCATTGTGGTGTTGAATTGTGCTCAGATAGGATAACTTAACATAACTAGATAGTACAGAGTCGAATTACAGCGGATATGTGCGAATTAGAGGCTGAATCGTGCGAAAATGAGCATAATTCGTGCAAAACCAGCAAAATTGTTCATTGTGGTGTTGAATTGTGCTCAGTTACGATAATTTAACATGACTAGATAGTACAGAGTCGAATTACAGCGGATATGTGCGAATTAGAGGCTGAATCGTGCGAAAATGAGCATAATTCGTTCAAAACGAGCAAAATTGTTCATTGTGGTGTTGAATTGTGCTCAGTTACGATAACTTAACATGACTAGATAGTACAGAGTCGAATTACAGCGGATATGTGCGAACTAGAGGCTGAATCGTGCGAAAACGTGCATAATTCGTTCAAAACGATCAAAATTGTTCATTGTGGTGTTGAATTGTGCTCAGTTACGATAACTTAACATGACTAGATAGTACAGAGTCGAATTACAGCGGATATGTGCGAATTAGAGGCTGAATCGTGCGAAAATGAGCATAATTCGTTCAAAACGAGCAAAATTGTTCATTGTGGTGTTGAATTGTGCTCAGTTACGATAACTTAACATGACTAGATAGTACAGAGTCGAATTACAGCGGATATGTGCGAATTAGAGGCTGAATCGTGCGAAAATGAGCATAATTCGTTCAAAACGATCAAAATTGTTCATTGTGGTTTTGAATTGTGCTCAGTTACGATAACTTAACATGACTAGATAGTACAGAGTCGAATTACAGCGGATATGTGCGAATTAGAGGCTGAATCGTGCGAAAATGTGCATAATTCGTTCAAAACGAGCAATATAGTTCATTGTGGTGTTGTATTGTGCTCAGTTACGATAACTTAACATGACTAGATAGTACAGAGTCGAATTACAGCGGATATGTGCGAATTAGAGGCTGAATCGTGCGAAAATGTGCATAATTCGTTCAAAACGAGCAAAATAGTTCATTGTGGTGTTGAGTTGTGCTCAGATAGGATAACTTAACATAACTAGATAGTACAGAGTCGAATTACAGCGGATATGTGCGAATTAGAGCCTGAATCGTGCGAAAATGAGCATAATTCGTTCAAAACCCACAAAATTGTTCATTGTGGTGTTGAATTGTGCTCAGTTACGATAACTTAACATGACTAGATAGTACAGAGTCGAATTACAGCGGATATGTGCGAATTAGAGGCTGAATCGTGCGAAAATGTGCATAATTCGTTCAAAACGAGCAAAATAGTTCATTGTTGTGTTGAATTGTGCTCAGTTACGATAACTTAACATGACTAGATAGTACAGAGTCGAATTACAGCGGATATGTGCGAATTAGAGCCTGAATCGTGCGAAAATGAGCATAATTCGTTCAAAACGAGCAAAATAGTTCATTGTCGTGTTGAATTGTGCTCAGATAGGATAACTTAACATAACTAGATAGTACAGAGTCGAATTACAGCGGATATGTGCGAATTAGAGCCTGAATCGTGCGAAAATGAGCATAATTCGTTCAAAACCAGCAAAATTGTTCATTGTGGTGTTGAATTGTGCTCAGTTACGATAACTTAACATGACTAGATAGTACAGAGTCGAATTACAGCGGATATGTGCGAATTAGAGGCTGAATCGTGCGAAAATGAGCATAATTCGTGCAAAACGAGCAAAATTGTTCATTGTGGTGTTGAATTGTGCTCAGATAGGATAACTTAACATAACTAGATAGTACAGAGTCGAATTACAGCGGATATGTGCGAATTAGAGGCTGAATCGTGCGAAAATGAGCATAATTCGTTCAAAACGATCAAAATTGATCATTGTGGTGTTGAATTGTGCTCAGTTAAGATAACTTAACATGACTAGATAGTACAGAGTCGAATTACAGCGGATATGTGCGAATTAGAGGCTGAATCGTGCGAAAATGAGCATAATTCGTGCAAAACGAGCAAAATTGTTCATTGTGGTGTTGAATTGTGCTCAGATAGGATAACTTAACATAACTAGATAGTACAGAGTCGAATTACAGCGGATATGTGCGAATTAGAGGCTGAATCGTGCGAAAATGAGCATAATTCGTTCAAAACGATCAAAATTGTTCATTGTGGTGTTGAATTGTGCTCAGTTAAGATAACTTAACATGACTAGATAGTACAGAGTCGAATTACAGCGGATATGTGCGAATTAGAGGCTGAATCGTGCGAAAATGAGCATAATTCGTGCAAAACCAGCAAAATTGTTCATTGTGGTGTTGAATTGTGCTCAGATAGGATAACTTAACATAACTAGATAGTACAGAGTCGAATTACAGCGGATATGTGCGAATTAGAGGCTGAATCGTGCGAAAATGAGCATAATTCGTTCAAAACGATCAAAATTGTTCATTGTGGTGTTGAATTGTGCTCAGTTACGATAACTTAACATGACTAGATAGTACAGAGTCGAATTACAGCGGATATGTGCGAATTAGAGGCTGAATCGTGCGAAAATGAGCATAATTCGTGCAACACGAGCAAAGTTGTTCATTGTGGTGTTGAATTGTGCTCAGATAGGATAACTTAACATAACTAGATAGTACAGAGTCGAATTACAGCGGATATGTGCGAATTAGAGGCTGAATCGTGCGAAAATGAGCATAATTCGTTCAAAACCAGCAAAATTGTTCATTGTGGTGTTGAATTGTGCTCAGTTACGATAACTTAACATGACTAGATAGTACAGAGTCGAATTACAGCGGATATGTGCGAATTAGAGGCTGAATCGTGCGAAAATGAGCATAATTCGTGCAAAACCAGCAAAATTGTTCATTGTGGTGTTGAATTGTTCTCAGTTACGATAATTTAACATGACTAGATAGTACAGAGTCGAATTACAGCGGATATGTGCGAATTAGAGGCTGAATCGTGCGAAAATGAGCATAATTCGTTCAAAACGATCAAAATTCGTTCGAAAC